>NW_020863285.1:0-22909 GCF_003713205.1 Coffea eugenioides | reverse complement strand
AATTTCATGATAGATTTTAAGAAATAAGGCTAAATTGAATTTTTTCGACCTCTTGTTCGAAATTCATGAGTGTATGTCCAATTCCCAAAATTCTTTGCATACACTAGATATGTGGCCTAAACTATTCAATGAGGATAGTCGGAAATAAAAGGGGGTCATTCAAATTTGATAGCTTGTCGTAAAAGATCAACCCCAACACTTTTCATTTTCATTTTTTTGTCCACTTCTATTGAACCTCCAAGATCAGTCGCATTGGTTGACTAGCTTCAAAGTGAGACAATTTTTTTACCGTGAAAATGTCCTGGGTGTCTAATCAGATTCAATACACATCTGAGTGAAAGCAAAAATGCACATTACTTCTTATTTTGGGAATTTGGGATGATGCTCTAGGCTTTCATTTCTCTATCCATACAGTTTTTATCATTCAGTCTCCTTTTTGAACCATCGCAAGCACAATTTTGTTTCAAATAAGAGCCTTAGTGATCATAATTTTACACGTCAAAAGGAAATGGATTTTCTTAACGGGCTATTCTTTACTTTGGTTGTCATGAAAAATAAGAATGATACTTTGGCTATCGTTTCTACTATCTACACACTATCCATCCTTTGCATCCTCGTTTGAGCCTAAATTGGTGGTTCGTTTCAAAAGCACTTATGATCGCACCCCCACACTGGGGAAGGAGATTTGAGAATTGAAAAAATGGCAAAGATGCTCAAAATTTTTGAAAGGGACATCAAATAAAGAAAACGAGTGAAAAAAAAAAAAGAAGAAGAAGAAAAAATTACAAGTTGGGAGATTTTGACTCTACCATTGATATTTTGGTATTCAATATCGCAAAGAAAGAGGGGCCATATATACTCCAAATTAGGGAGTTTTCAATTTTATCATTGACATTGGGATATCAGTATTGGTAAAAAAAAAAAAAAGAGAGAGAGAGAAAAGAAAATTGTGAAAAAAATGAAAAATGATGAAAGAAAAAAAGAAAAATGCGAAGACATCTAATGCTGCATTCCCCTTAGTGATTGTTGAAGAAAAAAGAGGATTGATAAGAAAAAGGGAGTCAAAAGGGGGTCCCGGATTTTAAATACAAAATTGGGGCAATTTTTGGGAAAGAAGGCGATCTTAAGTGCATTGTCCTTGCAAGTTTTTTTTTATTTTTTAGCTATCGTTGTTAAACTACATTACAAGCTCATAAAGTCCATTGCTGACTTATCTTTCATGACAATTTGAAGTGAAAATATTGTCTCTAAGGAATCTACCAACCACTCATGATCATGAGGCCATAACCTGTTTTCATAT
This sequence comes from Coffea eugenioides, assembly GCF_003713205.1. Taxonomy (NCBI): domain Eukaryota; kingdom Viridiplantae; phylum Streptophyta; class Magnoliopsida; order Gentianales; family Rubiaceae; genus Coffea; species Coffea eugenioides. The sequence goes on along the minus strand of NW_020863285.1, from coordinate 21,609 downwards.
GTTTAACTATCGTTTCTATCCATATATATACAAGCCTATACAGCTTATATGTTGACTGAATTTTCTCAAGAAATAAGAGTGATAAACTATTTGCTTTCACCAAGATGTGATATTGAATGTGCTAGATACAATTTGGAAAAAAAAAAAAAAAAAAAAAAAAACCCTGACATACCATTCCCCTGGGCCATCTCAAAATCCTGAATAATATCCATTTGATTGGTCCTAAAAGATGAGCTCATAAGAAAAGTGATCCTTTTCCCTCAACACCGATCCCAAAATGAGGAAGAGATCTTTTACAATTTGGTCTTATTTTGAGGGAGTTATCATGAATCTTCTACATGAGTTTGGATATGACATTTAATTTTTTCATTTGAAAAATGTAGTTTCTATTCACATTGTATGTGATTATTTTGCAACTAAAATAAGCCCAAATTGGGGTAAATTTTTTGTAATATATTTGTGAGACTTCACCAAATAAGTTCAAATTGAGGCAAAAGTTTTATAATACATTTGTAGGGTATGTCCAAGATCAAGTATATATTTTTTAAAATCTTGATAAGTCAATACTTTGCATGAATTTTAATTGTTACTTCATTGCTCAAAAAAAAAAATAAATAAACAAAAAAGGTAAAAAATTGAAAAATTCAAGTGCTTTGAAAAATTCCCCTTATGCAGGTGTTTATGGTTGAGATCGAGGAAAAAGTGCAATTCAAAACTTGCAAATTTGGAGATTAATCACGAATAAAAATGGAGCAATGATGCTACATTGTAAAGTGGAGGATCGGCTATTTGCTCAAAAGGAGTACATACTTCAGCAGCCAACTTGAAAAAAAAAAGAGAAAAGAAAAAGGGGAATAAAGAAAAGAAAAAAAAAGAGAAAAAGAAAAGAGAAAATAAAAGAAAGGGGGAATGAGAGAAAAAAAAAAGAGAGAATAGTAAAAAAAAAAGGAGGAAAAAAATGAAAAAAAAGAAAAAAAACGAAAAAAAAGAGAAAAAAAAGGGGATTGAAAAAAAAAGAAAAAGAAAAAGAGAGTTTTCCCTTCGATTTTGCAAATTTTGCAATTGAATTCTGGGAGCATTTCATTGGAGATTACATTTCTAAGTTGGGGTAACACCTTGCCCTCTTATACTGTAATGGAAGTGGTAATACATGCCAAAACCGAGATTCCGTCCTTGCACATTTTGACAAAGGCTCAGGCAGAAGAAATCGAATGGATTAAGGAGCACAATGAGTTGCTGTCTCTAATTGATGAAAAAGAAGTTGAATGTTTGTCATGGACAATGCTATCATCAAAGGATGGTTCGTTAGTTATGGCAAGAAAGACAAATCTCGCTTATTTGAAGTGAGGGATAAGGTTTTGAAGTAAATTCTTCCGATTCAAGAGGAGGTTAAAGAAAAGTTTGTTCCAACTTGGCAAGAGTCATTTATTGTTCAAAGAGTGCTATCCGGAAGAACGTCCATTCGTACAGAACTTGATGGACAGGTCTTTCCTTTGCCAATCAATTCAGACATGTGTAATAAATTTTTTTTATCTGATTATGTGATTTTTCGTTTTGAAATACCATCTATGGCGGATCAAAGGCGAGCCTTTTTCTTTTCTCTTTAAACATCTTATCCCTAGTTTTCCCCATTGAACCTCCAGAATAATTTAACCCTTTATTTGATAGCCCTCATAAAGATTGCAAACCTCACACTGGGGTAAATTTTTATCTCCTGTTATTCCAAAAAAAAAAAAAAGAAAAAAAGAAAAAAAGGATTCAAAAGCCAAACTGGGGCAATTTTTTTTCAGTATTAATACCCTCATACTGGAGCAAATATTGATAGAACGTGATCTTAGGGTTTTGAAACCTTTTTGAAGATTTTGCTTTCAACCTTTAATATTTCTCCACCCCATCTGAGCCCATCACAAAAATTATGAAAAGTCTCGACCTCCGCTTTAGTGGCATTTCTGATAAAAATCACTTAATCAAATGGCAAATAATGTCAATACACCTTCACCAATTTTGCATGGGAAGGATTATCGCACTAATGCCATCATTCTTTAAATATATTTCTGAGTTGATAAAGGTTGTTAACAAGATTTGTTCATTGAGTGAAAACCCGAATGGGTGTCTTTTCAAAAATGAAAAAAAAAAGAGAAAAAAAAAGAAGAAAAAGAAAAAAAGAAGAAATAGAAAAAGGAAAAGAAAATGGGGGTGACCTTAGGGAAAATCCGAAATGTTAAGGTCATCAATGTAAGGTTTTGGAGCACAAGAGATCATGAATGAAGAGCAGAGTGTTGAAACTTGAAACGGGCAGTCCTTCAGATCTGGTTATTAGAAAGAGTTGATTTGTGATACAAAGGGAAGTATAACTGACTGATGCTAAAAAATTGAGAAGATTCAACACAAGTTGCAGCACAATTCTTGGGGAGCAATTTTGATATCAAAAGATCATGCTTGCATGGTTCTCAAGGCCAAAGGAATCACAAGGGATCACATGGGTGGTGGCATTATGTGATCACTTTTTCTACCTTTTCGAAAGCATGAAAAATGTGGTTTTTGTTAAACATGATTTACGCTGGAGCAAATAGCAAAAGGAGTGAGCTCCAATTTTGGTAATGCGTTCTAAATCGGTTTTGTGAAAGAAAAAAAAGTGCAAAAAGAAAAAGAGTTTTTTAAAATCGAGAGGATAGTGACATATGTATGTACCTCTCGAATCTCATGAAGGGAGAATTGTCATTGGTATCCTTCTAGTTTTAAAATTCGTCACTTTGGACCTTTCCAAAAAAAAAAAAAAAAAAAAAAAAAAAAAATCAATCAATCAAGAAAAACAAATTAAATTCCTGTTGGAGCGTAATCGCGTCCCTCCGCGCATCAATTTAATTTCCTGTTGGTGTGAGTCTCAGCGTCCACCACGCACCCTTCTACCTCCCATTCTTGATCAATTTAATTTCCTGTTGGTGAGTCTCAGCGTCCACCGCGCACTCTACCTCCCATTCTTGACAAATTTAAATTCCTGTTGGAGCGTAATCGCGTCCCTCCGCGCATCAATTTAATTTCCTGTTGGTGAGTCTCAGCGTCCACCACCGCGCACCCTTCTACCTCCCATTCTTGATCAATTTAATTTCCTGTTGGTGAGTCTCAGCGTCCACCGCGCACCCTTCTACCTCCCATTCTTGACAAATTTAAATTCCTGTTGGAGCGTAATCGCGTCCCTCCGCGCATCAATTTAATTTCCTGTTGGTGAGTCTCAGCGTCCACCGCGCACCCTTCTACCTCCCATTCTTGATCAATTTAATTTCCTGTTGGTGAGTCTCAGCGTCCACCGCGCACCCTTCTATCTCTCATTCTTGACAATTTAATTTCCTGTTGGAGCGTAATCGCGTCCCTCCGCGCATCAATTTAATTTCTTATTGGTGAGTCTCAGCGTCCACCGCGCACCCTTCTACCTCCCTTTCTTGACAATTTAAATTCATGTTGGTGAGTCTCAGCGTCCACCGCGCACCCTTCTACCTCTCCTTCTTGATAATTTAAATTCATGTTGGTGAGTCTCAGCGTCCACCGCGCACCCTTCTATCTCCCATTCATGACAAGTTACTTTTCTTGACTGTTTTGACCAATAATTGTTGTGCTTTCTCATTCATTTGGTGTTTCATGTTTAGAAGTTCTGAGAGCTCAGACTTTTTCGACTTTGCAAAGACCACAGTTGGTCAATGCACTTGTTTCATTGTGGTTCACTTGCATTCGAACTACATTTGACCTGATTCCCATGGTGGGATACGTAGGCAACTCTACATGGGTTCAGTCACATTTGCTGCAATGTTATTGCATCATTTTGTCCAATAATTTCAGCCAAGTGTTGGCTTGTTTATTTTAGTTCAGGTGCAGCTACAAGAGACAGGTAAGCAATTTGGTGTCTACGTCTTTGTCTTGAGTTTCTTTGAAACTCTAGACAAAGAGGGGCAAGCTGTAGACACCAAATTTTTATCAAATTTTAATATTTTCTCAAGATTTTTCTATTTGATGTGTTATTTACTTTCTTATATTTTAATGTGTATTTTTCTCATTTTTTGCAGGTTTGTTTTAAAAAAAATAATAATAAATAAAATAAATAAAATCAAAAAAAAGAAGAGAGAAAATCAAGAAAATCAAAAATCTTCTCCTAATTATTGCTCTTTCACCAAATGCACTATTGATCCATTTTTGCACTCAAAATCTCCAGGCACCTTTCTTTTCATGAGATGGAGAAAATCATTTTGGTGGATTTAACACTCAAACTCCACTTTTGGCTCAAAAAAAGATACATCTCCTGACTCTCTCGGCTCTCTCTGGAAAAAAAACGGCAGAAGGAAGAAAAAAAAAGAAGGGACACTCTCTCGGCCTTTTCTTTTGCTCTCAACAAAAACACTCCAAGCCAATACATCTCTCGGACCTTTCTTTGCTCCCAACAGACAAAGCCATAAAAGAAGAAAGGGAACTAGCGGTCAGACCATTGGAATTTAGGAATTCCACCACAAAGCTCAATCAAGTGACTGCAATATCCTAGAGGTATTTTTTTTCTTTTTTTTTTCCGTTTTGTTTTTCACATTAAATTCATATTTAATTGCCTATTTTCTCCTGTTTTTGCTGCTTTGCATTGTTGTTGTTGGATTGTTCAAAAATTGGAAATGGCATGAACCGGATTTAGGAAAAGGAAAGGTTTATTGTGAATGCATGTTAATAGTTTGAAAAAATGCCAAAAAGAATTTTAGGGGCTGTTTTGCTTTATTTTGGCCATTTTATGTTGTTTTCTTGTCAAATTAAGATTATAGTTGTATTGTAGAAGTTGCAAGGAGTGTTATGGTATAATTTTTGTGATTTTTGGTGAAAGATATAGTGTTTTAAAAAATAAAAAAACTGGACTGACTTTTTGCTTTCGGCCACCTTCGGATTATCTTTTGTAAAAATTAACTCCGGAAATGGAACCTACGCGAAAAATGGAGTGGGGAGGTGCATTTTGAGAAATTTTGGCGACCGGAGAAGCCGCCGGCGACCGCCGCCGGAGGCGGTGGCGCCACCTGCGGCCACCTGCGGCCACCATGGCCGCCAACTGAAGTAAGCTTCAGCTGGCCGAAGAAGGAGATAAAGAAACGGTGAGGAAGAAGAAAGAAAAGAAAAGAAAGAAAAGAAGGAAAGAAAAGAAAAAGGAAATTGGGCTGATGTTTATTTTTCTGATGGGCCAAGAGTTAGTTTTGGTTGGGTTTTGGAAATGGGTTTTGGTTTATTTTTCTCTTGGGTTTCTGTTGGGCTAAGAGACTGGAGCCCATATCTTTTGGTCGGGTTTGAGTGATAAAAGACGGGCTGGCCTGTGTGTTTTAGTTTGGACTTTCGGTTGGGCTTAGGTAGTGTCCGGCCCAAAGAAATAAAATAATGGCCCAGTGGCCTGTTTTCTTAAGAAGATCTGATTACGATTTTTCACTTTGGCCCCTGATCTTTTGAGTAGTTTCACTTCAGCCCAGAACATTTTAAATTTCTTTCATGTAGGTCCTTATATTAATTTCATTTTGGTCCCTGAATTTTATCTTTCATTTAATTTTGACCCCTGAACTTTGGAAAATATAATTTTTGTCCCCCAAAAGTTTTCAATTTTTTGCAATTCAGTCCCTAGTGAATTTTGACTCTCTTTATTATGATTGCTTCTTTTTTTTAATAGCTAATTATGTTACTTTTGAGTATGTTTAACTTGTAATTTTTAAATATTCTTAAATTTATAGTGTGAATTTAGTACTTTTATTATTATTATTTTTTCAATTAAATTGGTGCCATGATTCTTTTGTTCATTGTGAGTATAAATAGGATAATTTGACTCCACTTAGTCACCACTTCAAACGGGAGGTACTCCTATTTTATTATTTCAATGTCAATTACGTGCTCTTATGTGCTCCTATGTGTTCCTATGTGTTTATATATTTTTATATGCTTTATTTATTTGATTTAAATATTCATTCAAATTTTCTTATATATGTTTTAGTTAATTTTTTTTAATGATTCGAGAGGCATTTAAATACCTCAAAAATGTAATAGATAAGATAATTTGATTTGTTTTATTATATTTTTCCCTCCTAGATTGTAGTTAGGCGCTCCCCGATGTAATAGATAGGTTGCGTGTTTATGTGGCTTATGTGTTATGTGTTTTATCCGCTTTTCTTAGGATTTTGGCATCTAGATATTATGCTTACGTGTTATGTGTTACGTGCTCTTATGTGTTTATTTGTTTTAATTTATACTTTATTTGCTTCACTATGAATTGCCAATGCATGGCGTCACCACACTAGTCCAGCGCTAGTTGTGGTTTCTCCCTCCGCTTACTTGCTAGTCCAACGCTAGTAAGGATTTTTAGAAATGGGTTAGTCCAACGCTAGACCCTTTAGGTTATCTTGCGCTAGATTCATCTTTGTGTGCTATTCACTACATTTTCATGCATATTTTCATTTTTAGGATCTTTTCTCATTTGCATGATATTTCCTATTATATTATCCCTTACCCTCTATAGGTACTAATCATGTCATTTAGAATTGCATCTCATTTAAGCTAGTTCATTTGCTTGTTCATGTTAGGATAATTATTTTTCAAACATGGGAAATGGGTGATTATAACTTTTTAGTTCAAATACCCCATTAATCCTTGTATAAGAAAACTAAGTCACGAGTTTTTGTCTCCCGTACCCTTTATGTTGCATTCTCTTTTTCTTTGATCACATATATATATGTATATAATTTAATTTCTTTTTTTATTTTTATTTCATCATTTGCATACTCGTGACACTTTCAAGGAATCATTTTGGCCTTCGCAATTAATGCGATTGGTTCAATTAAATCCTTGAATGAACATTTTGTTCCTTTCGGTATTTTTATAAATTTAAGATTTGCATCCATGTAGAAAACCTCCAAAATGTGATAAAATTAAAGGTTAGATTAGGAAAATTTTGACTAAACCTCGCAACTAGCTTAGACTAGGTTGAAAGGGTGCCTTAGGTTTGAGTTAATCGAACCTTTGCCTTCCCTTTCTTCAACCGCGACTCCCGAATCCATTTTCTCTTGTTTTCAAAGACCTGGAGTTGTCAAAAAGGGTTTCATTTTGTTTTACTTTATTTTTTTGGGTGACTTGGTACACCAAAACTCCATACCAAGTGGCGACTCCTATTTTTTCTTAAAAACCCTTTTAGACTAAATTTTGGACCCAAATTGTCGCATTCTTTTAAGTCCCATTCTAGGTCCTTTTTCATTTATTATTAATAAATCACATCCTTTTTATAAACACTTTCTTTTCCATCGCGAAAAAATGGGGCGCGACAACTTGGCGACTCCACTGGGGACGTAAGAGAGTCCAAGCACTTGGTTTAGTCGTCTTTTCTCTTTTTAACCCTTATATTTATCATATTTGGATGTTTTAGGTTGCATTTTTCTCTTTTAGGATATTTTGCATTTCACCCTCGTATTCGTTTATCGTTCCTCGTATATGTGATGAATGATTTATTTATTTACTTTTATTTATTTACTTATATGTATCGCGCTTTGCATTTGGGGGTGGGGAATTTTACCCTAGAGCTTCGCATTGGTTCTCGATCCCTCCCCTCCAAAATGAGCACTGGCATACGTGCATACGTTTTATTTTTTTATTCCTTATTTATTTTTCTTTTAGTGGCTTGTCACGCCACTCCACCCTATTAGGATTTTAGGCGACCCACTTGGACATGTGATCGTATCACGACGTGTGCGTAGCATGATCCGAGGGGTCACTCGATCTTCCGCTTTAAACTTTAGGTTGATGACCTATTAGTTTTTAGTCGAAGGTTGAGAATTCTTTTTAGATTCGCCCAGACGGGTAGCCGTAACACGACGTGTGCGTAGCAACGTCTGGGGAATCGCTCGAGCCACCGACAAGGAACCTTGGGAGTGATGACCCTTGGTTTCCAAGTCTGAAGGCTCGGGGACCTAAAACCTATCGAGTCTAGATGCATTAGTGAACCCTAACCTCATGCATCCATTTTAGCTTGCCTAGGGTAGAGTCGACCTTACCCTATTAGGGACACTATTCACGAGGGGAGGGGTCCAATCCCTTTCCTCTTTTTATTGCTTTATTTCCTTGTGTTGATTTCGTTGCTACAATGTGTTATGTGTATTTATCTGTCTAAACTAACTTTTCTTGGTTTTTGTGTCTTCATTGCATTCATAAGTCCTAGAAAATAAGAGTCCTGGCATGGTACTCTCTAGGAGCCTACCCTATTTGATGTGACACGTTTAAATTCAATGTTTCGCATTTGCAGCATGAATACATTTCATTTTAGGCTTACCCCGGCATTTAAATGGGGTACTTTTAGATCATATGTCAATTATTTCATTGCATATTTAATCGCTTTAATAAACTGGCATCATACATTAACTTTAGAGGGAATGCCGCATAGGGGATCCCGCGTTAGGAATAAGCCGCTTTGTGTCTCGGATATGTAATCCAATGAGACTTACACGTTTATATTTTTTGTACCATCCAAAGGGGTAGTGCACAAGGTAAGGTAGGATTCGATCCCTTCCGTGTGACGGCATTGAGAATGATGGAACAGTTTTTACGCATTAGAATATGAGCCTTTAATAATCACTTTTTGGCCATTTTATCAAAATTGGTAAAAATTCCTTGTGTAACGGACATTAAGTTGAAGAAATTCACAAATTCCTCATTGTTGAGATGATAAGTATGTTAAGGTCGAATCTTGATTTTCGAAGGCTCATAGACTAATGAATCACAATGAATTTTTTGAAACTATCAATGAGCTGACAATTCCATCGATTAATCGAACCTTTGCCTTCCCTTTCTTCAACCGCGACTCCCGAATCCATTTTCTCTTGTTTTCAAAGACCTGGAGTTGTCAAAAAGGGTTTCATTTTGTTTTACTTTATTTTTTTGGGTGACTTGGTACACCAAAACTCCATACCAAGTGGCGACTCCTATTTTTTCTTAAAAACCCTTTTAGACTAAATTTTGGACCCAAATTGTCGCATTCTTTTAAGTCCCATTCTAGGTCCTTTTTCATTTATTATTAATAAATCACATCCTTTTTATAAACACTTTCTTTTCCATCGCGAAAAAATGGGGCGCGACAACTTGGCGACTCCACTGGGGACGTAAGAGAGTCCAAGCACTTGGTTTAGTCGTCTTTTCTCTTTTTAACCCTTATATTTATCATATTTGGATGTTTTAGGTTGCATTTTTCTCTTTTAGGATATTTTGCATTTCACCCTCGTATTCGTTTATCGTTCCTCGTATATGTGATGAATGATTTATTTATTTACTTTTATTTATTTACTTATATGTATCGCGCTTTGCATTTGGGGGTGGGGAATTTTACCCTAGAGCTTCGCATTGGTTCTCGATCCCTCCCCTCCAAAATGAGCACTGGCATACGTGCATACGTTTTATTTTTTTATTCCTTATTTATTTTTCTTTTAGTGGCTTGTCACGCCACTCCACCCTATTAGGATTTTAGGCGACCCACTTGGACATGTGATCGTATCACGACGTGTGCGTAGCATGATCCGAGGGGTCACTCGATCTTCCGCTTTAAACTTTAGGTTGATGACCTATTAGTTTTTAGTCGAAGGTTGAGAATTCTTTTTAGATTCGCCCAGACGGGTAGCCGTAACACGACGTGTGCGTAGCAACGTCTGGGGAATCGCTCGAGCCACCGACAAGGAACCTTGGGAGTGATGACCCTTGGTTTCCAAGTCTGAAGGCTCGGGGACCTAAAACCTATCGAGTCTAGATGCATTAGTGAACCCTAACCTCATGCATCCATTTTAGCTTGCCTAGGGTAGAGTCGACCTTACCCTATTAGGGACACTATTCACGAGGGGAGGGGTCCAATCCCTTTCCTCTTTTTATTGCTTTATTTCCTTGTGTTGATTTCGTTGCTACAATGTGTTATGTGTATTTATCTGTCTAAACTAACTTTTCTTGGTTTTTGTGTCTTCATTGCATTCATAAGTCCTAGAAAATAAGAGTCCTGGCATGGTACTCTCTAGGAGCCTACCCTATTTGATGTGACACGTTTAAATTCAATGTTTCGCATTTGCAGCATGAATACATTTCATTTTAGGCTTACCCCGGCATTTAAATGGGGTACTTTTAGATCATATGTCAATTATTTCATTGCATATTTAATCGCTTTAATAAACTGGCATCATACATTAACTTTAGAGGGAATGCCGCATAGGGGATCCCGCGTTAGGAATAAGCCGCTTTGTGTCTCGGATATGTAATCCAATGAGACTTACACGTTTATATTTTTTGTACCATCCAAAGGGGTAGTGCACAAGGTAAGGTAGGATTCGATCCCTTCCGTGTGACGGCATTGAGAATGATGGAACAGTTTTTACGCATTAGAATATGAGCCTTTAATAATCACTTTTTGGCCATTTTATCAAAATTGGTAAAAATTCCTTGTGTAACGGACATTAAGTTGAAGAAATTCACAAATTCCTCATTGTTGAGATGATAAGTATGTTAAGGTCGAATCTTGATTTTCGAAGGCTCATAGACTAATGAATCACAATGAATTTTTTGAAACTATCAATGAGCTGACAATTCCATCGATTTTGATAAATCATCAATTTCATTCATTCCATTTTTACATCTAAGATGATTGAATCGATTTTTTATAGATCATTCGATCCATACAATTTTGCTCATTTTTTTAATTTCATTTTCATTCAATTTCATTTTGAAATAAATCATTAATTTCATTCAATTCATTTGATCAATTTACCCCTTTTTAGGGTGATCCAGCCAATTTTTGAATAAATCCTCAATTTCATTCAATGCATTTGATCTGTTCATTCGATTTTAGGATAATTCAGTCAATTTTGAATAAATCGTCAGTTTCATCCAATCAATTTTACCAGTTTATTCATTTTTTAGGACAATCCAACCAATTTTTGAATAAATCCTCAATTTCATTCAATCCATTTGATCCGTTCATTTACTTTTAGGATAATTCAGTCAATTTTGAATAAACCGTCAATTCCATCCAATCCATTATTTTTTTTTTAGGATAATTAAGTCAATTTTTTTTTAAATAAATTTTCAATTTCATCCAATTCATTTGATCAGTTTTATTCGCTTTTAGGATAATCTAATCAATTTTTGAACTAATAATCAATTTCATTCGATCCATTTGGCCCGTTTATTCCTTTTTAAAAAAAAAAAAAAAGTTTTGATCTATGGTTTACCGAATAAACTAGTCGAGACATTTCAATTCTTTCAAAAATAAGCTTTTCACACTAAATTGATTTTTAATATCACTTTATATGTCAATCAAAGCATTCAACCCATTCGGACTTTGTCCTCATTTTGTTAGGACAAATTGTCTCTTGTCACTCCAATTATTCAATTTTTTCAAAATTGTCTTTTATTCGAATCTCAATAAGTCGATCGGATCCATCAGGTATTGTATGATGCCTACCCCTAAGGATTGCATTTTCCATGCTAGACCAACCCTTGGCATAAAAGGGCTCACCCATAGGACATGCATATCGATTTTGCAATTTTGCTTACTGACTCTGGGTATTTTGCTTTTATTTTTTTCCCCTCCCCTGCATTTATAAAAGTTGTTTTAACAAGGTAAAAAAATATTTTTTCCTACATCTGATAATATTTTTGGGTCTAATAAATTTTGAAAAATTACAAGTGTTACTTGATTCTTGGGCAGATCCTACAATGTGAAAAAAAATTAAAAAAAAATAAATGAAAAATCCATTTGAAAATGCTAGTGTAAAGCATCTCAAAAATCTCTTGATTCATTGTTTCTAATACATTTTGTCTCAAAAGATAGAAAGAGAAAGTGTGTATATATTTGAAAGTGTATTCTTTAGAGATTTTTATTTTCTCACATGTATTATATTTGAGAAAAAATTTTCAAACATTTGAATAATAAAGTTTTTATTTAGACAGCTATTGTTTTGTATATATTCATTCTTTATTTGCTCATTGGGAAATTTCATGATAGATTTTAAGAAATAAGGCTAAATTGAATTTTTTCGACCTCTTGTTCGAAATTCATGAGTGTATGTCCAATTCCCAAAATTCTTTGCATACACTAGATATGTGGCCTAAACTATTCAATGAGGATAGTCGGAAATAAAAGGGGGTCATTCAAATTTGATAGCTTGTCGTAAAAGATCAACCCCAACACTTTTCATTTTCATTTTTTTGTCCACTTCTATTGAACCTCCAAGATCAGTCGCATTGGTTGACTAGCTTCAAAGTGAGACAATTTTTTTACCGTGAAAATGTCCTGGGTGTCTAATCAGATTCAATACACATCTGAGTGAAAGCAAAAATGCACATTACTTCTTATTTTGGGAATTTGGGATGATGCTCTAGGCTTTCATTTCTCTATCCATACAGTTTTTATCATTCAGTCTCCTTTTTGAACCATCGCAAGCACAATTTTGTTTCAAATAAGAGCCTTAGTGATCATAATTTTACACGTCAAAAGGAAATGGATTTTCTTAACGGGCTATTCTTTACTTTGGTTGTCATGAAAAATAAGAATGATACTTTGGCTATCGTTTCTACTATCTACACACTATCCATCCTTTGCATCCTCGTTTGAGCCTAAATTGGTGGTTCGTTTCAAAAGCACTTATGATCGCACCCCCACACTGGGGAAGGAGATTTGAGAATTGAAAAAATGGCAAAGATGCTCAAAATTTTTGAAAGGGACATCAAATAAAGAAAACGAGTGAAAAAAAAAAAAGAAGAAGAAGAAAAAATTACAAGTTGGGAGATTTTGACTCTACCATTGATATTTTGGTATTCAATATCGCAAAGAAAGAGGGGCCATATATACTCCAAATTAGGGAGTTTTCAATTTTATCATTGACATTGGGATATCAGTATTGGTAAAAAAAAAAAAAAGAGAGAAGAGAAAAGAAAATTGTGAAAAAAATGAAAAATGATGAAAGAAAAAAAGAAAAATGCGAAGACATCTAATGCTGCATTCCCCTTAGTGATTGTTGAAGAAAAAAGAGGATTGATAAGAAAAAGGGAGTCAAAAGGGGGTCCCGGATTTTAAATACAAAATTGGGGCAATTTTTGGGAAAGAAGGCGATCTTAAGTGCATTGTCCTTGCAAGTTTTTTTTTTTTTTTAGCTATCGTTGTTAAACTACATTACAAGCTCATAAAGTCCATTGCTGACTTATCTTTCATGACAATTTGAAGTGAAAATCTTGCCACTAAGGAATCTACCAATCACTCATGATCATAAGGCCATAACCTGTTTTCATATGTTTAGCTATCGTTTCTACCCATATATTACAAGCCTATACAGCTTATATGTTGACTGAGTTTTCTCAAAAAAATAAGAGTGATAAACTATTTGCTTTCACCAAGATGTGATATTGAATGTGTTGGATACAATTTGGGCACAAAAAAAAAGAAGAAGACAGATCCTGACATACCATTCCCCTGAACCATCTCAAAATCCTGAATAATATCCATTTGATTGGTCCTAAAAGATGAGCTCATAAGAAAAGTGATCCTTTTCCCTCAACACCAATTCCAAAACAAGGAAGAGATCTTTTTCAATTTGGTCTTATTTTGAGGGAGTTATCATGAAATCTTCTACATGAGTTTGGATATGACATTTAAATTTTTCATTTGAAAAATGTAGTTTCTATTCACATTGTATGTGATTATTTTGCAACTAAAATAAGCCCAAATTGGGGAAATTTTTTTTGTAATATCTGTGAGATTTCACCAAATAAGTTCAAATTGAGGCAAAAATTTTATAATACATTTGTAGGGTATGTCCAAGATCAAGTATATATTTTTTAAAATCTTGATAAGTCAATACTTTGCATGAATCTTAATTGTTACTTCATTGCTCAAAAAAAAAAATAAATAAACAAAAAAATAATAATAAAAAATTGAAAAATTCAAGTGCTTTGAAAAATTTCCCTTATGCAGGTGTTTATGGTTGAGATCGAGGGAAAAGTGCAATTCAAAACTTGCAAATTTGGAGATTAATCACGAATAAAAATGGAGCAATAATGCTACATTGTAAAGTGGAGGATCGGCTATTTGCTCAAAAGGAGTACATACTTCAGCAGCCAACTTGAAAAAAAAAAAAAAAGAGAAAAGAAAAAAGGGGAATATGAAGAAAAAGAGAAAAAAAAAGAGAAAATAAAAGAAAGGGGGAATGAGAGAAAAAAAAAAGAGAGAATAGTAAAAAAAAAAGGAGGAAAAAAATGAAAAAAAAGAAAAAAAACGAAAAAAAAGAGAAAAAAAAGGGGATTGAAAAAAAAAGAAAAAGAAAAAGAGAGTTTTCCCTTCGATTTTGCAAATTTTGCAATTGAATTCTGGGAGCATTTCATTGGAGATTACATTTCTAAGTTGGGGTAACACCTTGCCCTCTTATACTGTAATGGAAGTGGTAATACATGCCAAAACCGAGATTCCGTCCTTGCACATTTTGACAAAGGCTCAGGCAGAAGAAATCGAATGGATTAAGGAGCACAATGAGTTGCTGTCTCTAATTGATGAAAAAGAAGTTGAATGTTTGTCATGGACAATGCTATCATCAAAGGATGGTTCGTTAGTTATGGCAAGAAAGACAAATCTCGCTTATTTGAAGTGAGGGATAAGGTTTTGAAGTAAATTCTTCCGATTCAAGAGGAGGTTAAAGAAAAGTTTGTTCCAACTTGGCAAGAGTCATTTATTGTTCAAAGAGTGCTATCCGGAAGAACGTCCATTCGTACAGAACTTGATGGACAGGTCTTTCCTTTGCCAATCAATTCAGACATGTGTAATAAATTTTTTTTATCTGATTATGTGATTTTTCGTTTTGAAATACCATCTATGGCGGATCAAAGGCGAGCCTTTTTCTTTTCTCTTTAAACATCTTATCCCTAGTTTTCCCCATTGAACCTCCAGAATAATTTAACCCTTTATTTGATAGCCCTCATAAAGATTGCAAACCTCACACTGGGGTAAATTTTTATCTCCTGTTATTCCAAAAAAAAAAAAAAGAAAAAAAGAAAAAAAGGATTCAAAAGCCAAACTGGGGCAATTTTTTTTCAGTATTAATACCCTCATACTGGAGCAAATATTGATAGAACGTGATCTTAGGGTTTTGAAACCTTTTTGAAGATTTTGCTTTCAACCTTTAATATTTCTCCACCCCATCTGAGCCCATCACAAAAATTATGAAAAGTCTCGACCTCCGCTTTAGTGGCATTTCTGATAAAAATCACTTAATCAAATGGCAAATAATGTCAATACACCTTCACCAATTTTGCATGGGAAGGATTATCGCACTAATGCCATCATTCTTTAAATATATTTCTGAGTTGATAAAGGTTGTTAACAAGATTTGTTCATTGAGTGAAAACCCGAATGGGTGTCTTTTCAAAAATGAAAAAAAAAAGAGAAAAAAAAAGAAGAAAAAGAAAAAAAGAAGAAATAGAAAAAGGAAAAGAAAATGGGGGTGACCTTAGGGAAAATCCGAAATGTTAAGGTCATCAATGTAAGGTTTTGGAGCACAAGAGATCATGAATGAAGAGCAGAGTGTTGAAACTTGAAACGGGCAGTCCTTCAGATCTGGTTATTAGAAAGAGTTGATTTGTGATACAAAGGGAAGTATAACTGACTGATGCTAAAAAATTGAGAAGATTCAACACAAGTTGCAGCACAATTCTTGGGGAGCAATTTTGATATCAAAAGATCATGCTTGCATGGTTCTCAAGGCCAAAGGAATCACAAGGGATCACATGGGTGGTGGCATTATGTGATCACTTTTTCTACCTTTTCGAAAGCATGAAAAATGTGGTTTTTGTTAAACATGATTTACGCTGGAGCAAATAGCAAAAGGAGTGAGCTCCAATTTTGGTAATGCGTTCTAAATCGGTTTTGTGAAAGAAAAAAAAGTGCAAAAAGAAAAAGAGTTTTTTAAAATCGAGAGGATAGTGACATATGTATGTACCTCTCGAATCTCATGAAGGGAGAATTGTCATTGGTATCCTTCTAGTTTTAAAATTCGTCACTTTGGACCTTTCCAAAAAAAAAAAAAAAAAAAAAAAAAAATCAATCAATCAAGAAAAACAAATTTAAATTCCTGTTGGAGCGTAATCGCGTCCCTCCGCGCATCAATTTAATTTCCTGTTGGTGAGTCTCAGCGTCCACCACGCACCCTTCTACCTCCCATTCTTGATCAATTTAATTTCCTGTTGGTGAGTCTCAGCGTCCACCGCGCACCCTTCTACCTCCCATTCTTGACAAATTTAAATTCCTGTTGGAGCGTAATCGCGTCCCTCCGCGCATCAATTTAATTTCCTGTTGGTGAGTCTCAGCGTCCACCGCGCACCCTTCTACCTCCCATTCTTGATCAATTTAATTTCCTGTTGGTGAGTCTCAGCGTCCACCGCGCACCCTTCTACCTCCCATTCTTGACAAATTTAAATTCCTGTTGGAGCGTAATCGCGTCCCTCCGCGCATCAATTTAATTTCCTGTTGGTGAGTCTCAGCGTCCACCGCGCACCCTTCTACCTCCCATTCTTGACAATTTAATTTCCTGTTGGTGAGTCTCAGCGTCCACCGCGCACCCTTCTATCTCTCATTCTTGACAATTTAATTTCCTGTTGGTGAGTCTCAGCGTCCACCGCGCACCCTTCTATCTCTCATTCTTGACAATTTAATTTCCTGTTGGAGCGTAATCGCGTCCCTCCGCGCATCAATTTAATTTCTTATTGGTGAGTCTCAGCGTCCACCGCGCACCCTTCTACCTCCCTTTCTTGACAATTTAAATTCATGTTGGTGAGTCTCAGCGTCCACCGCGCACCCTTCTACCTCTCCTTCTTGATAATTTAAATTCATGTTGGTGAGTCTCAGCGTCCACCGCGCACCCTTCTATCTCCCATTCATGACAAGTTACTTTTCTTGACTGTTTTGACCAATAATTGTTGTGCTTTCTCATTCATTTGGTGTTTCATGTTTAGAAGTTCTGAGAGCTCAGACTTTTTCGACTTTGCAAAGACCACAGTTGGTCAATGCACTTGTTTCATTGTGGTTCACTTGCATTCGAACTACATTTGACCTGATTCCCATGGTGGGATACGTAGGCAACTCTACATGGGTTCAGTCACATTTGCTGCAATGTTATTGCATCATTTTGTCCAATAATTTCAGCCAAGTGTTGGCTTGTTTATTTTAGTTCAGGTGCAGCTACAAGAGACAGGTAAGCAATTTGGTGTCTACGTCTTTGTCTTGAGTTTCTTTGAAACTCTAGACAAAGAGGGGCAAGCTGTAGACACCAAATTTTTATCAAATTTTAATATTTTCTCAAGATTTTTCTATTTGATGTGTTATTTACTTTCTTATATTTTAATGTGTATTTTTCTCATTTTTTGCAGGTTTGTTTTAAAAAAAATAATAATAAATAAAATAAATAAAATCAAAAAAAAGAAGAGAGAAAATCAAGAAAATCAAAAATCTTCTCCTAATTATTGCTCTTTCACCAAATGCACTATTGATCCATTTTTGCACTCAAAATCTCCAGGCACCTTTCTTTTCATGAGATGGAGAAAATCATTTTGGTGGATTTAACACTCAAACTCCACTTTTGGCTCAAAAAAAGATACATCTCCTGACTCTCTCGGCTCTCTCTGGAAAAAAAACGGCAGAAGGAAGAAAAAAAAAGAAGGGACACTCTCTCGGCCTTTTCTTTTGCTCTCAACAAAAACACTCCAAGCCAATACATCTCTCGGACCTTTCTTTGCTCCCAACAGACAAAGCCATAAAAGAAGAAAGGGAACTAGCGGTCAGACCATTGGAATTTAGGAATTCCACCACAAAGCTCAATCAAGTGACTGCAATATCCTAGAGGTATTTTTTTTCTTTTTTTTTTCCGTTTTGTTTTTCACATTAAATTCATATTTAATTGCCTATTTTCTCCTGTTTTTGCTGCTTTGCATTGTTGTTGTTGGATTGTTCAAAAATTGGAAATGGCATGAACCGGATTTAGGAAAAGGAAAGGTTTATTGTGAATGCATGTTAATAGTTTGAAAAAATGCCAAAAAGAATTTTAGGGGGCTGTTTTGCTTTATTTTGGCCATTTTATGTTGTTTTCTTGTCAAATTAAGATTATAGTTGTATTGTAGAAGTTGCAAGGAGTGTTATGGTATAATTTTTGTGATTTTTGGTGAAAGATATAGTGTTTTAAAAAATAAAAAAACTGGACTGACTTTTTGCTTTCGGCCACCTTCGGATTATCTTTTGTAAAAATTAACTCCGGAAATGGAACCTACGCGAAAAATGGAGTGGGGAGGTGCATTTTGAGAAATTTTGGCGACCGGAGAAGCCGCCGGCGACCGCCGCCGGAGGCGGTGGCGCCACCTGCGGCCACCTGCGGCCACCATGGCCGCCAACTGAAGTAAGCTTCAGCTGGCCGAAGAAGGAGATAAAGAAACGGTGAGGAAGAAGAAAGAAAAGAAAAGAAAGAAAAGAAGGAAAGAAAAGAAAAAGGAAATTGGGCTGATGTTTATTTTTCTGATGGGCCAAGAGTTAGTTTTGGTTGGGTTTTGGAAATGGGTTTTGGTTTATTTTTCTCTTGGGTTTCTGTTGGGCTAAGAGACTGGAGCCCATATCTTTTGGTCGGGTTTGAGTGATAAAAGACGGGCTGGCCTGTGTGTTTTAGTTTGGACTTTCGGTTGGGCTTAGGTAGTGTCCGGCCCAAAGAAATAAAATAATGGCCCAGTGGCCTGTTTTCTTAAGAAGATCTGATTACGATTTTTCACTTTGGCCCCTGATCTTTTGAGTAGTTTCACTTCAGCCCAGAACATTTTAAATTTCTTTCATGTAGGTCCTTATATTAATTTCATTTTGGTCCCTGAATTTTATCTTTCATTTAATTTTGACCCCTGAACTTTGGAAAATATAATTTTTGTCCCCCAAAAGTTTTCAATTTTTTGCAATTCAGTCCCTAGTGAATTTTGACTCTCTTTATTATGATTGCTTCTTTTTTTTAATAGCTAATTATGTTACTTTTGAGTATGTTTAACTTGTAATTTTTAAATATTCTTAAATTTATAGTGTGAATTTAGTACTTTTATTATTATTATTTTTTCAATTAAATTGGTGCCATGATTCTTTTGTTCATTGTGAGTATAAATAGGATAATTTGACTCCACTTAGTCACCACTTCAAACGGGAGGTACTCCTATTTTATTATTTCAATGTCAATTACGTGCTCTTATGTGCTCCTATGTGTTCCTATGTGTTTATATATTTTTATATGCTTTATTTATTTGATTTAAATATTCATTCAAATTTTCTTATATATGTTTTAGTTAATTTTTTTTAATGATTCGAGAGGCATTTAAATACCTCAAAAATGTAATAGATAAGATAATTTGATTTGTTTTATTATATTTTTCCCTCCTAGATTGTAGTTAGGCGCTCCCCGATGTAATAGATAGGTTGCGTGTTTATGTGGCTTATGTGTTATGTGTTTTATCCGCTTTTCTTAGGATTTTGGCATCTAGATATTATGCTTACGTGTTATGTGTTACGTGCTCTTATGTGTTTATTTGTTTTAATTTATACTTTATTTGCTTCACTATGAATTGCCAATGCATGGCGTCACCACACTAGTCCAACGCTAGTTGTGGTTTCTCCCTCCGCTTACTTGCTAGTCCAACGCTAGTAAGGATTTTTAGAAATGGGTTAGTCCAACGCTAGACCCTTTAGGTTATCTTGCGCTAGATTCATCTTTGTGTGCTATTCACTACATTTTCATGCATATTTTCATTTTTAGGATCTTTTCTCATTTGCATGATATTTCCTATTATATTATCCCTTACCCTCTATAGGTACTAATCATGTCATTTAGAATTGCATCTCATTTAAGCTAGTTCATTTGCTTGTTCATGTTAGGATAATTATTTTTCAAACATGGGAAATGGGTGATTATAACTTTTTAGTTCAAATACCCCATTAATCCTTGTATAAGAAAACTAAGTCACGAGTTTTTGTCTCCCGTACCCTTTATGTTGCATTCTCTTTTTCTTTGATCACATATATATATGTATATAATTTAATTTCTTTTTTTATTTTTATTTCATCATTTGCATACTCGTGACACTTTCAAGGAATCATTTTGGCCTTCGCAATTAATGCGATTGGTTCAATTAAATCCTTGAATGAACATTTTGTTCCTTTCGGTATTTTTATAAATTTAAGATTTGCATCCATGTAGAAAACCTCCAAAATGTGATAAAATTAAAGGTTAGATTAGGAAAATTTTGACTAAACCTCGCAACTAGCTTAGACTAGGTTGAAAGGGTGCCTTAGGTTTGAGTTAATCGAACCTTTGCCTTCCCTTTCTTCAACCGTGACTCCCGAATCCATTTTCTCTTGTTTTCAAAGACCTGGAGTTGTCAAAAAGGGTTTCATTTTGTTTTACTTTATTTTTTTGGGTGACTTGGTACACCAAAACTCCATACCAAGTGGCGACTCCTATTTTTTCTTAAAAACCCTTTTAGACTAAATTTTGGACCCAAATTGTCGCATTCTTTTAAGTCCCATTCTAGGTCCTTTTTCATTTATTATTAATAAATCACATCCTTTTTATAAACACTTTCTTTTCCATCGCGAAAAAATGGGGCGCGACAACTTGGCGACTCCACTGGGGACGTAAGAGAGTCCAAGCACTTGGTTTAGTCGTCTTTTCTCTTTTTAACCCTTATATTTATCATATTTGGATGTTTTAGGTTGCATTTTTCTCTTTTAGGATATTTTGCATTTCACCCTCGTATTCGTTTATCGTTCCTCGTATATGTGATGAATGATTTATTTATTTACTTTTATTTATTTACTTATATGTATCGCGCTTTGCATTTGGGGGTGGGGAATTTTACCCTAGAGCTTCGCATTGGTTCTCGATCCCTCCCCTCCAAAATGAGCACTGGCATACGTGCATACGTTTTATTTTTTTATTCCTTATTTATTTTTCTTTTAGTGGCTTGTCACGCCACTCCACCCTATTAGGATTTTAGGCGACCCACTTGGACATGTGATCGTATCACGACGTGTGCGTAGCATGATCCGAGGGGTCACTCGATCTTCCGCTTTAAACTTTAGGTTGATGACCTATTAGTTTTTAGTCGAAGGTTGAGAATTCTTTTTAGATTCGCCCAGACGGGTAGCCGTAACACGACGTGTGCGTAGCAACGTCTGGGGAATCGCTCGAGCCACCGACAAGGAACCTTGGGAGTGATGACCCTTGGTTTCCAAGTCTGAAGGCTCGGGGACCTAAAACCTATCGAGTCTAGATGCATTAGTGAACCCTAACCTCATGCATCCATTTTAGCTTGCCTAGGGTAGAGTCGACCTTACCCTATTAGGGACACTATTCACGAGGGGAGGGGTCCAATCCCTTTCCTCTTTTTATTGCTTTATTTCCTTGTGTTGATTTCGTTGCTACAATGTGTTATGTGTATTTATCTGTCTAAACTAACTTTTCTTGGTTTTTGTGTCTTCATTGCATTCATAAGTCCTAGAAAATAAGAGTCCTGGCATGGTACTCTCTAGGAGCCTAC
>NW_020863284.1:0-16649 GCF_003713205.1 Coffea eugenioides | reverse complement strand
CAAGGTTGGATGGTTGAGTCAGTTGATTGAAGCAAGATTGAAGCCAAAATCTTGAAGAGTTTTCTTTCTTTTGTTGCTCAAGAAGCTCGGCCACCATGGAGGATATTTTGATGAGTTTTGGGTCATTTTTGGTTTATTTAAGTCAAATGGTAAGACCATGAATAGTGGTCTTAAGGTTCAATCCTCTCAAATGGTGACACTTGTCACCTTTTAATAAATGTTCACGAACCTTGTCTCTCTTATATCAATCCACTTAGCACCCTCTACTTATCTCTTAACACCCGATAAATTAATTCCAATATTCAAAACTTAATCTAGTTGGCCGAATTTTTCCGAACTTTTCGCACTAGTGGGTTCCACGTCCGGTATACGCTCTTCATTTCTTAAAACCTATTGGATACTAGAAAAATCATCTAAAAATTATATCTGCTCCTTAAAATTATCTAGAAAATTTTTCTAATCACGAAAATGCAGAAAACAAGCCATAAAAATACGAGAAACCTAGAAAATGAAAATTACGGGTTCTCACACTCTCTCCCCCTTAAAAGAATTTCGCCCTCGAAATTTCTCACCTTGGTTCATAAACAGTTCAGGGTATTTCTTTTCCATCTCCCAGGTTGCCTCTTCTATCCGATGAATTTTTTTTCCATTTTTTTTCCGCTTGAACACTATTCTCTCTCCTACCCAAACGCTGCGATCCTTACAACCCATACCAATGCTCAAACGAAGATTTTCCCATAGGAATACTACTTTCAGGTCGTAGGGTAGACAAGCAGGCGTGGTATCTATTTCGTCCATCAAAATTGGGGTTGACAAATGGATGAGTAACACCGGAATCTACTAATATTTTCGCAGAAATATCGCAATCATACCTTCCTCAATCTCAGGAGAATCGGGGACCTGTTGTGGTTCCAGTGAATACACTCGAGCTGCCACCTTAGATTTGGTCCCTTCCTCCTTGGCCGATTCGGAATTAGTCTTTGTCGCTTGCTGATTCCCCTTTCCATCTCGTGATAGGACTGGACAAGTAGCGAGCTGATGGTTTGCACTTCCACAGCGCAAACATTTTCCCTCCTTCTTCCAGCAATTGTCCTCCGAGTGATTTGGCTTTCCGCAATACCCGCAAGGTCCGTGTGCTGCAGAAGCCGAGCCTCCTCTCTGGCCTCTCCCCACTTGGCCGCCTCGCGACGGGCTCTCTCGTGACACTCCCGGTATCCTTTCTTCTCCAATTTCTCGCCCAAACTTGGAAGGGGTACTCTCATCCCCCTGCCCCGAACTACTTCCAGAAAATCCTCGCTTTTTCGCCTGGAAGTTTCTTACTTGCAATCTAGCACTCTCTACCCGTTGGGCCTTCTCAACGGCCTCGCTAAAAGCATTGATTTGAGCTACCGCGAGGTCCTTCTGAATCTCCACGTTTAGGCCCTGGATAAAACGCCTAATTCGCCGTTACTCCGTCACAATCAATTCAGGCGCAAATTTGGACAGGCGGGTGAACAGGCTCTCGTATTCCACCACCGATTGAACTCCTTGGCGGAGTCGGATGAACTCATATTCCTTCATCTCCTAAACCAGAGGAGGAAAGAATTTCGCGTTAAACTCTCTCATAAAATTTACCCAAGTTCTGGGCGTTTGTTCCCGCTCCCATTTTTGCCGAATGACATTCCACCAGGGGCGTGCCGCCTCTTCCAGCTGAAAAATGGCAAAAGTCACCTGCCGTTCTTCGGTATAGCGCAGGGCGGCGAAAATATCGACCATCTTTTCGAGCCACCTTTCGGCGACATCCGGATTGGGTCTCCCAATGAACTTGGGTGGAGCAAACTTTTGAAATCGTTCAAGAGCTCTGTCTTCGCTCTCAACATGATTGCCAGGGTTTCCAGAATTAAGGTTTGGATTCTGGCCTTGTTGCTGCACCACTTGTGCCAGCTGGTTTGTCATTTGTGGAATAGCGGCAGCTATCTGTACATTGGGATCAACTCTCGGTTCAAGATGGGGTCCAGAGGAGGTTTCCCCAGCACCCCGGCCTGGCGTAGGTTGCCTATTTCCGCGCCCACGACCCCGTCCACTACGTGCGCCTTCCATACAATCTAAGTCGATCTAGGTCACAAAATAAATATACTGTTAAAGGGCACCTAACCCCTCCTTTTCGCAGCACTAAACAGGAACAAGTAAACAAGAACAATTAACTACTCCACTCCCTCGTAGAGTATTTAAACACATAACACATATACAGAGAACACATAACAGGATCAACATGTTTACAGAACAGTCAGTCAGGTACACACAAAGTCAACCATAGAATCGCAAGTTCTAGTTCGCCCACTTCTTTCTAACCTAGACTCTCATCTCTTTCGTATCCGGACGCAAGAATCCCATTTAAGATAATTCACAACTCGAGCCGGCCGGTCCCAAGCGTAAATCATCCATACTAAAGATTCCTACCCGACATACTTATCTGTCGTCCTCAAGTTCCATAATAAATATTTTTACACTTATAACATGCCCCATTCATAACTTACGCTCAAACGAGCACTTAGACATATCCATGAAATCAGGACCATAACACCACTTGGCCCTAGGCTCACTCCGCTAGAGACCACGCGAAGTGGCTCTGATACCAACTGTGACAGCCCCACCTTCCCCTAAGGCGAACCAAAGGGGTTAGCGGACTGCCTGCCCAGCTCTCGCCAGGACTAACGGTGCAGTTTAGAGCGATCTATTGCGTTCCGGAACTTATAACGCGCGTAAACGAGGCAAAAGGGCAAAATAACCCAAAATAAAAAAATGCTTCGGAGTCGGCCATGAATAGTAACCGACCCGTCAGAACGCAACCAAATATCGAACAAACATTCACATCTTGAACTTTAGTAAATACAGTCCAAAGTGACATACAAAAGTTTTCAAAAGTTAATAGATACACGGTTTGCCAAGTTGAAAGTGAAAACGGCCCTAAAGATACATTTAGGGTTTCACTTCATATGCGATACAAAAGAGATATACATCTAGTTCATTCGGCAACCATTTATCAAGATTCATTCCAAAAGAGTCATATTCCTGTAAGGAAAATAAAAGGAATTGTGTGAGCTAATTGCCCAGTGAGATACTATCACTTACGCAACCAAGTGCATATAAGCATCAAGCTTTCATTCAATATAGTAAAATAAGCAAAGACACACGTCAAATATGGTGATAAAAGGATACAGATGGCTCTCAAGAGCCCTTTCCTCTTTTGCATTTCTTGATCGGACGTCATTGACCCTCCGTCAATGTTCAAAGGTAACCAATCGTAGACTCCAATTTACTTCCACTCCTTCCACCTAACATCCCCCTACCGGGCCCGAACTCCAAACACTTGCACTTTGGTATTACTCGAGTATACCGGAATCGAGAGTCTCGCATATTACAAGATTCCATATAACTTTACCCAAGGTTCATTAATTGTCACGATCAAGCCCTCGCCGCCTCGATTCAATCAACTACCAATGGGGTTCCGCTTAATGATAACATTTGTAGTCGTTGGATACTCGTCCAATCAACACCAAGTCAAGTACTTTCATTTCATGTAACATTTCATATAACATTCCAATAACTTTCCAATAACATGCGAAACAATAAGTGAGAGTGATAAAGTACACTCTCACTCCAATCAATTAACATTCAACATCTCAAGTTCAAATATTAAAGCCATATCATAACACACAAGTGAGTAGTAGACTCACCAAGCTAGCAAATGTAGTTTTATGCACTTCCGTCAAAAGAACGTTGTGCACCACCGTCACGCCCTAAAACACGTAAACAAGTACAATGAGACTCAATAACGAGTCATAAACCAAGGCCAAACATGACCCCAATAGGGTTCCATATGCATATACAAACATTAGAGGAAACCAGAAATTTCGGAAATGCAATTAGCTTTGGCCCAAAAAAAACAGTTTTTGTCCTCATTTTGCGGTAATGGCACCAATTTCACTACGATTATCGGATAAGGGTGCAAGACCCACCATTTCGAAGCTAAAAGACAGGGTTACAACATCACAGAAGGTCACTCAACCCAGTTTTGAGTCAAAATAGGTCAAAAATGCAAGATACTACAACAAAAACGTAAAACAGATTCACCAAAACGAATTCTAGCGGAAACATCATAACTCAGGCTCTCCAAGTCCAAATCCAGAAATTCCAAAACCAGCTGAAAGCTACGAAGCAGGGATAAATTTCATCAGAAGGCCTCAACAACTAATTTGGAAGAAATTCCAGCGAAAACAACCCATTACAGACGCACTTTTCAATTTCGGGTAAAACCAGAACAGCAATAGTAATTTCGACTTATCTCATTCTACACTACTCCGATTGACTTGAAATTTTGTAGGCACCTCTAAAATGTCATTCCCTACAAGTTTCATGTTTTGCGCTAAGTCCAATTCGGCCTCTATCTAGGACCTAAAATTTCGGACAGAATGCTCCCTCAAGAACCCTAGTTTTCTGAAATTTCTTCCAAACCAGAAATTGGTTGCAATTAATCACTTTTTCCACCTCCTAGAGTCATTATAGACCATTTCCAATCATCATAGAAAGCCACACAATCATGCTTTTATTAAAACAGAAAAATCTCCAAAAATAATAAAACTTCATCATTTCAACCACAAATCAAGAAATAATCCATAAACTTGTATCTTATACTACCACTAAGCATGATTTAAGCATCAATTAAAAGAGAAGGGTGGTTCTTCACAACTTACCTTTAAAACAAGAGAGAGAGAGCTATTGGTCACCTTAACCTTCCAAATAACTTCACCAATCACCTCAAAATCACTAAGTTGATGAGTTTTATGTAGCAAAATCAAGGTTGGATGGTTGAGTAAGTTGATTGAAGCAAGATTGAAGCCAAAATCTTGAAGAGTTTTCTTTCTTTTGTTGCTCAAGAAGCTCGGCCACCATGGAGGATATTTTGATGAGTTTTGGGTCATTTTTGGTTTATTTAAGTCAAATGGTAAGACCATGAATAGTGGTCTTAAGGTTCAATCCTCTCAAATGGTGACACTTGTCACCTTTTAATAAATGTTCACGAACCTTGTCTCTCTTATATCAATCCACTTAGCATCCTCTACTTATCTCTTAACACCCGGTAAATTAATTCCAATATTCAAAACTTAATCTAGTTGGCCGAATTTTTCCAAACTTTTCGCACTAGTGGGTTCCACGTCCGGTATACGCTCTTCATTTCTTAAAACCTATTCGATACTAGAAAAATCATCTAAAAATTATATCTGCTCCTTAAAATTATCTAGAAAATTTTTCTAATCACGAAAATGCAGAAAACAAGCCATAAAAATACGAGAAACCTAGAAAATGAAAATTACGGGTTCTCACACTCTCTCCCCCTTAAAAGAATTTCGCCCTCGAAATTTCTCACCTTGGTTCATAAACAGTTCAGGGTATTTCTTTTCCACCTCCCAGGTAGCCTCTTCTATCCCACGAATTTTTTTTCCATTTTTTTTTCCGCTTGAACACTATTCTCTCTCCTACCCAAACGCTGCGATCCTTACAACCCATACCAATGCTCAAACGATGATTTCCCCATAGGAATACTACTTTCAGGTCGTAGGGTAGACAAGCAGGCGTGGTATCTATTTCGTCCATCAAAATTGGGGTTGACAAATGGATGAGTAACACCGGGATCTACTAATATTTCCGCAGAAATACCGCAATCATACCTTCCTCAATCTCAGGAGAATCGGGGACCTGTTGTGGTTCCAGTGAATACACTCGAGCTGCCACCTTAGATTTGGTCCCTTCCTCCTTGGCCGATTCAGAATTAGTCTTTGACGCTTGCTGATTCCCCTTTCCATCTCGTGATAGGACTGGACAAGTAGCGAGCTGATGGTTTGCACTTCCACAGCGCAAACATTTTCCCTCCTTCTTCCAGCAATTGTCCTCCGAGTGATTTGGCTTTCCGCAATACCCGCAAGGTCCGTGTGCTGCAGAAGCCGAGCCTCCTCTCTGGCCTCTCCCCACTTGGCCGCCTCGCGACGGGCTCTCTCGTGACACTCCCGGTATCCTTTCTTCTCCAATTTCTCGCCCAAACTTGGAAGGGGTACTCTCATCCCCCTGCCCCGAACTACTTCCAGAAAATCCTCGCTTTTTCGCCTGGAAGTTTCTTACTTGCAATCTAGCACTCTCTACCCGTTGGGCCTTCTCAACGGCCTCGCTAAAAGCATTGATTTGAGCTACCGCGAGGTCCTTCTGAATCTCCACGTTTAGGCCCTGGATAAAACGCCTAATTCGCCGTTACTCCGTCACAATCAATTCAGGCGCAAATTTGGACAGGCGGGTGAACAGGCTCTCGTATTCCACCACCGATTGAACTCCTTGGCGGAGTCGGATGAACTCATATTCCTTCATCTCCTAAACCAGAGGAGGAAAGAATTTCGCGTTAAACTCTCTCATAAAATTTACCCAAGTTCTGGGCGTTTGTTCCCGCTCCCATTTTTGCCGAATGACATTCCACCAGGGGCGTGCCGCCTCTTCCAGCTGAAAAATGGCAAAAGTCACCTGCCGTTCTTCGGTATAGCGCAGGGCGGCGAAAATATCGACCATCTTTTCGAGCCACCTTTCGGCGACATCCGGATTGGGTCTCCCAATGAACTTGGGTGGAGCAAACTTTTGAAATCGTTCAAGAGCTCTGTCTTCGCTCTCAACATGATTGCCAGGGTTTCCAGAATTAAGGTTTGGATTCTGGCCTTGTTGCTGCACCACTTGTGCCAGCTGGTTTGTCATTTGTGGAATAGCGGCAGCTATCTGTACATTGGGATCAACTCTCGGTTCAAGATGGGGTCCAGAGGAGGTTTCCCCAGCACCCCGGCCTGGCGTAGGTTGCCTATTTCCGCGCCCACGACCCCGTCCACTACGTGCGCCTTCCATACAATCTAAGTCGATCTAGGTCACAAAATAAATATACTGTTAAAGGGCACCTAACCCCTCCTTTTCGCAGCACTAAACAGGAACAAGTAAACAAGAACAATTAACTACTCCACTCCCTCGTAGAGTATTTAAACACATAACACATATACAGAGAACACATAACAGGATCAACATGTTTACAGAACAGTCAGTCAGGTACACACAAAGTCAACCATAGAATCGCAAGTTCTAGTTCGCCCACTTCTTTCTAACCTAGACTCTCATCTCTTTCGTATCCGGACGCAAGAATCCCATTTAAGATAATTCACAACTCGAGCCGGCCGGTCCCAAGCGTAAATCATCCATACTAAAGATTCCTACCCGACATACTTATCTGTCGTCCTCAAGTTCCATAATAAATATTTTTACACTTATAACATGCCCCATTCATAACTTACGCTCAAACGAGCACTTAGACATATCCATGAAATCAGGACCATAACACCACTTGGCCCTAGGCTCACTCCGCTAGAGACCACGCGAAGTGGCTCTGATACCAACTGTGACAGCCCCACCTTCCCCTAAGGCGAACCAAAGGGGTTAGCGGACTGCCTGCCCAGCTCTCGCCAGGACTAACGGTGCAGTTTAGAGCGATCTATTGCGTTCCGGAACTTATAACGCGCGTAAACGAGGCAAAAGGGCAAAATAACCCAAAATAAAAAAATACTTCGGAGTCGGCCTTGAATAGTAACCGACCCGTCAGAACGCAACCAAATATCGAACAAACATTCACATCTTGAACTTTAGTAAATACAGTCCAAAGTGACAAAGTTTTCAAAAGTTAATAGATACACGGTTTGCCAAGTTGAAAGTGAAAACGGCCCTAAAGATACATTTAGGGTTTCACTTCATATGCGATACAAAAGAGATATACATCTAGTTCATTCGGCAACCATTTATCAAGATTCATTCCAAAAGAGTCATATTCCTGTAAGGAAAATAAAAGGAATTGTGTGAGCTAATTGCCCAGTGAGATACTATCACTTACGCAACCAAGTGCATATAAGCATCAAGCTTTCATTCAATATAGTTAAATAAGCAAAGGCACACGTCAAATATGGTGATAAAAGGATACAGATGGCTCTCAAGAGCCCTTTCCTCGTTTGCATTTCTTGATCGGACGTCATTGACCCTCCGTCAATGTTCAAAGGTAACCAACCGTAGACTCCACTTTACTTCCACTCCTTCCACCTAACATCCCCCTACCGGGCCCGAACTCCAAACACTTGCACTTTGGTATTACTCGAGTATACCGGAATCGAGAGTCTCGCATACTACAAGATTCCATATAACTTTACCCAAGGTTCATTAATTGGCACGACCAAGCCCTCGCCGGCTCGATTCAATCAACTACCAATGGGGTTGAGCTCAATGATAACATTTGTAGTCGTTGGATACTCGTCCAATCAACACCAAGTCAAGTACTTTCATTTCATGTAACATTTCATATAACATTCCAATAACTTTCCAATAACATGCGAAACAATAAGTGAGAGTGATAAAGTACACTCTCACTCCAATCAATTAACATTCAACATCTCAAGTTCAAATATTAAAGCCATATCATAACACTCAAGTGAGTAGTACACTCACCAAGCTAGCAAATGTAGTTTTATGCACTTCCGTCAAAAGAACGTTGTGCACCACCGTCACGCCCTAAAACACGTAAACAAGTACAATGAGACTCGATAACGAGTCATAAACCAAGGCCAAACATGACCCCAATAGGGTTCCATAAGCATATACAAACATTAGAGGAAACCAGAAATTTCGGAAATGCAATTAGCTTTGGCCCAAAAAAAAACAGTTTTTGTCCTCATTTTGCGGTAATGGCACCAATTTCACTACGATTATCGGATATGAGGGTGCAAGACCCACCATTTCGAAGCTAAAAGACAGGGTTACAACATCACAGAAGGTCACTCAACCCAGTTTTGAGTGCAAACAGGTCAAAAATGCAAGATACTACACAAAAACGTAAAACAGATTCACCAAAACGCATTCTAGCGGAAACATCATAACTCAGGCTCTGCAAGTCCAAATCCAGAAATTCCAAAACCAGCTGAAAGCTAAGAAGCAGGGATAAATTTCATCAGAAGGCCTCAACAACTAATTTGGAAGAAATTCCAGCGAAAACAACCCATTACAGACGCACTTTTCAATTTCGGGTAAAACCAGAACAGCAATAGTAATTTCGACTTATCTCATTCTACACTACTCCGATTGACTTGAAATTTTGTAGGCACCTCTAAAATGTCATTCCCTACAAGTTTCATGTTTTGCGCTAAGTCCAATTCGGCCTCTATCTAGGACCTAAAATTTCGGACAGAATGCTCCCTCAAGAACCCTAGTTTTCTGAAATTTCTTCCAAACCAGAAATTGGTTGCAATTAATCACTTTTTCCACCTCCTAGAGTCATTATAGACCATTTCCAATCATCATAGAAAGCCACACAATCATGCTTATATTAAAACAGAAAAATCTCCAAAAATAATAAAACTTCATCATTTCAACCACAAATCAAGAAATAATCCATAAACTTGTATCTTATACTACCACTAAGCATGATTTAAGCATCAATTAAAAGAGAAGGGTGGTTCTTCACAACTTACCTTTAAAACAAGAGAGAGAGAGCTATTGGTCACCTTAACCTTCCAAATAACTTCACCAATCACCTCAAAATCACTAAGTGGAGGAGTTTTATGGAGCAAAATCAAGGTTGGATGGTTGAGTAAGTTGATTGAAGCAAGATTGAAGCCAAAATCTTGAAGAGTTTTCTTTCTTTTGTTGCTCAAGAAGCTCGGCCACCATGGAGGATATTTTGATGAGTTTTGGGTCATTTTTGGTTTATTTAAGTCAAATGGTAAGACCATGAATAGTGGTCTTAAGGTTCAATCCTCTCAAATGGTGACACTTGTCACCTTTTAATAAATGTTCACGAACCTTGTCTCTCTTATATCAATCCACTTAGCACCCTCTACTTATCTCTTAACACCCGGTAAATTAATTCCAATATTCAAAACTTAATCTAGTTGGCCGAACTTTTCGCACTAGTGGGTTGCACGTCCGGTATACGCTCTTCATTTCTTAAAACCTATTCGATACTAGAAAAATCATCTAAAAATTATATCTGCTCCTTAAAATTATCTAGAAAATTTTTCTAATCACGAAAATGCAGAAAACAAGCCATAAAAATACGAGAAACCTAGAAAATGAAAATTACGGGTTCTCACACTCTCTCCCCCTTAAAAGAATTTCGCCCTCGAAATTTCTCACCTTGGTTCATAAACAGTTCAGGGTATTTCTTTTCCACCTCCCAGGTAGCCTCTTCTATCCCACGAATTTTTTTTCCATTTTTTTTTCCGCTTGAACACTATTCTCTCTCCTACCCAAACGCTGCGATCCTTACAACCCATACCAATGCTCAAACGATGATTCCCCCATAGGAATACTACTTTCAGGTCGTAGGGTAGACAAGCAGGCGTGGTATCAATTTTGTCCATCAAAATTGGGGTTGACAAATGGATGAGTAACACCGGGATCTACTAATATTTCCGCAGAAATACCGCAATCATACCTTCCTCAATCTCAGGAGAATCGGGGACCTGTTGTGGTTCCAGTGAATACACTCGAGCTGCCACCTTAGATTTGGTCCCTTCCTCCTTGGCCGATTCAGAATTAGTCTTTGACGCTTGCTGATTCCCCTTTCCATCTCGTGATAGGACTGGACAAGTAGCGAGCTGATGGTTTGCACTTCCACAGCGCAAACATTTTCCCTCCTTCTTCCAGCAATTGTCCTCCGAGTGATTTGGCTTTCCGCAATACCCGCAAGGTCCGTGTGCTGCAGAAGCCGAGCCTCCTCTCTGGCCTCTCCCCACTTGGCCGCCTCGCGACGGGCTCTCTCGTGACACTCCCGGTATCCTTTCTTCTCCAATTTCTCGCCCAAACTTGGAAGGGGTACTCTCATCCCCCTGCCCCGAACTACTTCCAGAAAATCCTCGCTTTTTCGCCTGGAAGTTTCTTACTTGCAATCTAGCACTCTCTACCCGTTGGGCCTTCTCAACGGCCTCGCTAAAAGCATTGATTTGAGCCACCGCGAGGTCCTTCTGAATCTCCACGTTTAGGCCCTGGATAAAACGCCTAATTCGCCGTTACTCCGTCACAATCAATTCAGGCGCAAATTTGGACAGGCGGGTGAACTGGCTCTCGTATTCCGCCACCGATTGAACTCCTTGGCGAAGTCGGATGAACTCATCTTCCTTCCTCTCCTGAACCAGAGGAGGGAAGAATTTCGCTTTAAACTCTCTCATAAAATTTACCCAAGTCCTGGGCGTTTGTTCCCGCTCCCATTTTTGCCGAATGACATTTCACCAGGAGCGGGCTGCCTCTTCCAGCTGGAAAACGGCAAAAGTCACCTGCCGTTCTTCGGTATAGTGCAGGGCGGCGAAAATATCTACCATCTTTTCGAGCCACCTTTCGGCGACATCCGGATCAGGTTCCCCAATGAACTTGGCTGGAGCAAACTTTTGAAATCGTTCAAGAGCTCTGTCTTCGCTCTCAACATGATTGCCAGGGTTTCCAGGATTAGGGTTTGGATTCTGGCCTTGTTGCTGCACCACTTGTGCCAGCAGATTTGTCATTTGCTGCATAGCGGCAGCTATCTGTACATTGGGATCAACTCTCGGTTCAAGATGGGGTCTAGAGGAGGTTTCCCCAGCACCCCGGTCAAGCGTAGGTTGCCTATTCCCGCGCCCACGCCCCCGTCCACTACGTGTGGCTTCCATACAATCTAAGTCGATCTAGGTCACAAAATAAATATACTGTTAAAGGGCACCTAACCCCTCCTTTTCGCAGCACTAAACAGGAACAAGTAAACAAGAACAATTAACTACTCCACTCCCTCGTAGAGTATTTAAACACATAACACATATACAGAGAACACATAACAGGATCAACATGTATACAGAACAGTCAGTCAGGTACATACAAAGTCATCCATAGAATCGCAAGTTCTAGTTCGCCCACTTCTTTCTAACCTAGACTCTCATCTTTTTCGTAACCGGGCGCAAGAATCCCATTTAAGATAATTCACAACTCGAGCCGGCCGGTCCCAAGCGTAAATCATCCATACCAAAGATTCCTACCTGACATACTTATCTGTCGTCCTCAAGTTCCATAATAAAGATTTTTACACTTATCACATGCCCCATTCATAACTTACGCTCAAACGAGCACTTAGATATATCCATGAAATCAGGACCATAACACCACTTAGCCCTAGGCTCACTCCGCCAGAGACCACGCGAAGTGGCTCTGATACCAACTGTGACAGCCCTACCTTCCCCTAAGGCGAACCAAAGGGGTTAGCGGACTGCCTGCCCAGCTCTCGCCAGGACTAACGGTGCAGTTTAGAGCGATCTATTGCGTTCTGGAACTTATAACGCGCGTAAACGAGGCAAAAGGGCAAAATAACCCAAAATAAAAAAATGGTTCGGAGTCGGCCATGAATAGTAACCGACCCGTCAGAACGCAATTAAATATCGAACAAGCATTCACATCTTGAACTTTAGTAAATACAGTCCAAAGTGACATACAAAAGTTTTCAAAAGTTAATAGATACACGGTTTGCCAAGTTGAAAGTGAAAACGGCCCTAAAGATACATTTAGGGTTTCACTTCATATGCGATACAAAAGAGATATACATCTAGTTCATTCGGCAACCATTTATCAAGATTCATTCCAAAAGAGTCATATTCCTGTAAGGAAAACAAAAGCAATTGTGTGAGCTAATTGCCCAGTGAGATACTATCACTTACGCAACCAAGTGCATATAAGCATCAAGCTTTCATTCAATATAGGAAAATAAGGAAAGACACACGTCAAATATGGTGATAAAAGGATACAGATGGCTCTCAAGAGCCCTTTCCTCGTTTGCATTTCTTGATCGGATGTCATTGACCCTCCGTCAATGTTCAAAGGTAACCAACCGTAGACTCCACTTTACTTCCACTCCTTCCACCTAACATCCCCCTACCGGGCCCGAACTCCAAACACTTGCACTTTGGTATTACTCGAGTATACCAGAATCGAGAGTCTCGCATACTACAAGATTCCATATAATTTTACCCAAGGTTCATTAATTGGCACGACCAAGCCCTCGCCGGCTCGATTCAATCAACTACCAATGGGGTTGAGCTCAATGATAACATTTGTAGTCGTTGGATACTCGTCCAATCAACACCAAGTCAAGTACTTTCATTTCATGTAACATTTCATATAACATTCCAATAACATGCGAAACAATAAGTGAGAGTGATAAAGTACACTCTCACTCCAATCAATTAACATTCAACATCTCAAGTTCAAATATTAAAGCCATATCATAACACACAAGTGAGTAGTACACTCACCAAGCTAGCAAATGTAGTTTTATGCACTTCCGTCAAA
This sequence comes from Coffea eugenioides, assembly GCF_003713205.1. Lineage (NCBI taxonomy): Eukaryota > Viridiplantae > Streptophyta > Magnoliopsida > Gentianales > Rubiaceae > Coffea > Coffea eugenioides. The sequence continues at coordinate 3,248 of NW_020863284.1, read as the reverse complement.
AGAACGTTGTGCACCACCGTCACGCCCTAAAACACGTAAACAAGTACAATGAGACTCGATAACGAGTCATAAACCAAGGCCAAACATGACCCCAATAGGGTTCCATAAGCATATACAAACATTAGAGGAAACCAGAAATTTCGGAAATGCAATTAGCTTTGGCCCTAAAAAAAAATAGTTTTTGTCCTCATTTTGCGGTAATGGCACCAATTTCACTACGATTATTGGATAAGGGTGCAAGACCCACCATTTCGAAGCTAAAAAACAGGGTTACAACATCACAGAAGGTCACTCAACCCAGTTTTGAGTGCAAACAGTTCAAAAATGCAAGATACTACAACAAAAACGTAAAACAGATTCACCAAAATGAATTCTAGCGGAAACATCATAACTCAGGCTCTCCAAGTCCAAATCCAGAAATTTCAAAACCAACTGAAAGCTAAGAAGCAGGGATAAATTTCATCAGAAGGCCTCAACATCCAATTCGGAAGCAATTCCTGCCAAAACAACCCATTACAGACGCACTTCTCAATTTCGGGTAAAACCAGAACAGCAATAGTAATTTCAACTTATCTCATTCTACACTACTCCGATTGACCTTAAATTTTGTAGGTAACTCTAAAATGTCATTCCTTACAACTTTCATGTTTTGCGCTAAGGCCAATTCGGCCTCTATCTAGGACCTAAAATTTCGGACAGAATGCTCCCTCAAGAACCCTAGTTTTCTGAAATTTCTTCCAAACCAGAAATTGGTTGCAATTAATCACTTTTTCCACCTCCTAGAGTCATTATAGACCATTTCCAATCATCATAGATAGCCACACAATCATGCTTATATTAAAACAGAAAAATCTTCAAAAATAATAAAACTTCATCATTTCAACCACAAATCAAGAAATAATCCATAAACATCAATTAAAAGAGGAGGGTGGTTCTTCACAACTTATCTTTAAAACAAGAGAGAGAGAGCTATTGGTCACCTTAACCTTCCAAATAACTTCACCAATCACCTCAAAATCACTAAGTGGAGGAGTTTTATGGAGCGAAATCAAGGTTGGATGGTTGAGTAAGTTGATTGAAGCAAGATTGAAGCCAAAATCTTGAAGAGTTTTCTTTCTTTTGTTGCTCAAGAAGCTCGGCCACCATGGAGGATATTTTGATGAGTTTTGGGTCATTTTTGGTTTATTTAAGTCAAATGGTAAGACCATGAATAGTGGTCTTAAGGTTCAATCCTCTCAAATGGTGACACTTGTCACCTTTTAATAAATGTTCACGAACCTTGTCTCTCTTATATCAATCCACTTAGCACCCTCTACTTATCTCTTAACACCCGGTAAATTAATTCCAATATTCAAAACTTAATCTAGTTGGCCGAACTTTTCGCACTAGTGGGTTGCACGTCCGGTATACGCTCTTCATTTCTTAAAACCTATTCGATACTAGAAAAATCATCTAAAAATTATATCTGCTCCTTAAAATTATCTAGAAAATTTTTCTAATCACGAAAATGCAGAAAACAAGCCATAAAAATACGAGAAACCTAGAAAATGAAAATTACGGGTTCTCACACTCTCTCCCCCTTAAAAGAATTTCGCCCTCGAAATTTCTCACCTTGGTTCATAAACAGTTCAGGGTATTTCTTTTCCATCTCCCAGGTTGCCTCTTCTATCCGATGAATTTTTTTTCCATTTTTTTTCCGCTTGAACACTATTCTCTCTCCTACCCAAACGCTGCGATCCTTACAACCCATACCAATGCTCAAACGAAGATTTTCCCATAGGAATACTACTTTCAGGTCGTAGGGTAGACAAGCAGGCGTGGTATCTATTTCGTCCATCAAAATTGGGGTTGACAAATGGATGAGTAACACCGGAATCTACTAATATTTTCGCAGAAATATCGCAATCATACCTTCCTCAATCTCAGGAGAATCGGGGACCTGTTGTGGTTCCAGTGAATACACTCGAGCTGCCACCTTAGATTTGGTCCCTTCCTCCTTGGCCGATTCGGAATTAGTCTTTGTCGCTTGCTGATTCCCCTTTCCATCTCGTGATAGGACTGGACAAGTAGCGAGCTGATGGTTTGCACTTCCACAGCGCAAACATTTTCCCTCCTTCTTCCAGCAATTGTCCTCCGAGTGGTTTGGTTTTCCGCAATACCCGCAAGGTCCGCGTGCTGCAGAAGCCGAGCCTCCTCTCTGGCCTCTCCCCACTTGGCCGCCTCGTGACACTCCCGGCATCCTTTCTTCTCCAATTCCTCGCCCAAACTTGGAAGGGGTACTCTCATCCCCCTGCCCCGAACTACTTCCAGAAAATCCTCGCTTTTTCGCCTGGAAGTTTCTTACTTGCAATCTGGCACTCTCTACCCGTTGGGCCTTCTCAACGGCCTCGCTAAAAGCATTGATTTGAGCCACTGCGAGGTCCTTCTGAATCTCCACGTTTAGGCCCTGGATAAAACGCCTAATTCGCCGTTGCTCCGTCACAATCAATTCAGGCGCAAATTTGGACTGGCGGGTGAACTGGCTCTCGTATTCCGCCACCGATTGAACTCCTTGGCGGAGTCGGATGAACTCTTCTTCCTTCCTCTCCTGAACCAGAGGAGGGAAGAATTTCGCGTTAAACTCTCTCATAAAATTTACCCAAGTCCTGGGCGTTTGTTCCCGCTCCCATTTTTGCCGAATGACATTCCACCAGGAGCTGGCCGCCCCTTCCAGCTGGAAAACGGCAAAAGTCACCTGCCGTTCTTCAGTATAGTGCAGGGCAGCGAAAATATCGACCATCTTTTCGAGCCACCTTTCGGCGACATCCGGATCTGGTTCCCCAATGAACTTGGGTGGAGCAAACTTTTGAAATCGTTCAAGAGCTCTGTCTTCGCTCTCAACATGATTGCCAGGATTTCCAGGGTTTCCAGGATTAGGGTTTGGATTCTGGCCTTGTTGCTGCACCACTTGTGCCAGCAGGTTTGTCATTTGCTGCATAGCGGCAGCTATCTGTATATTGGGATCAACTCTCGGTTCAGGATGGGGTCCAGAGGAGGTTTCCCCAGTACCCCGGTCTGGCGTAGGTTGCCTATTCCCGAGCCCACGCCCCCGTCCACTGCGTGTGCCTTCCATACAATCTAAGTCGATCTAGGTCACAAAATAAATATACTGTTAAAGGGCACCTAACCCCTCTTTTTCGCAGCACTAAACAGGAACAAGTAAACAAGAACAATTAACTACTCAACTCCCTCGTAGAGCATTTAAACAC
>NW_020863283.1:0-33436 GCF_003713205.1 Coffea eugenioides | reverse complement strand
TTATTTGGACATTTTCTAACCTTTTTTTTTCTCTTATAATATTTAGATTCTCCACAAAAGGACAAATTCTACTTTGCATCCGCGAACTTGTATCACTTTCCCACCTTGCATCCTAAATTTCAATTTTGGATACTCTGTACTCTAAACTCTAACCCTCAAGTTTGTCCTACTTAAGCCCAATCAATGACAACTTTTACAAAATTAACGGCAAAGAGAACCTAATAATCAATCATAATATGCCAAAAGTAATCATAACTACAAAGTTTCATAGCAAAATAAAATAATACATTATCAATTCTTAGCACCATCTTTTATCTCGTTAATTTTCCTAACAATATTAGCAACTGAGACCATATAAATAAGTGATAATGTGCTAAAACTGGTCAAAAAGCTAAGGGTTGTAGTTAGAGCATAACAGCATATTGTCATTAATTTTCACCGCCCTTTATTTCATTAATTTTGCGAACGTAATTATTAATTGGACTTAAATGAGACATTTAGAATGCAAAGTGTCCAAAATTGATGTTTATGGTGCAAAGTGATAAAGTGATACATGTTTAAGGGTGTAAGATGGAGTTAAATCCTCCACTAAACGATAAGAAATAACATGTACCAATTGAAATTAATATCTTAACATCAATACCATGTTTACATGGAGGGACGTATTGATCTATCTAACAAATTTGAGAATTTAATAGGACGATAAAATAGTAAAAAAAAACTAAAAACGGTTGAAAAATATTATAGTATAATTACTTTATTCATCAAGTAACAAAGAGTGAAGTTTCTAGCCAGCTGCTCGTTGTATAAGAAGGTAATTTTCAACCATGATTTGAGAAGCAAATTGATACAAAAGCACTTCTCTAAGAAGGCTACAAACAGAAAGTCTAAGAGGAATGTTACAAAAAAGTGAGCAAAAGATCTTCCTTCTCTTCTTGGTACGCATACCTTAACCAATTTTCTGCCTATGGTGGTAGTTCAAGCTGGTCTTGAGGGGAAAAAAAATCAAGAAAAAAATGCTGATGCAAAATGGCTATATAGACTAGTGTTGCTAAGAAAAGTCCCTCTATCCTTGCTCACTATCAGGAGAATTTGGCGTTCTCACAAATCGACCCTGCATAATTAGCAACAAATTTATTTGAGACCACTACATTGTGAGTAATCATCATAAGAAACTTGATATAGTAAACCACCAAATTATACGGAATTATAACTATGACCTAGAAACTAATACAATATAAATGATTTGAACACATGCAAACTCGAAGTAATAAATTCACTCAAGAATTAACACATAAGTATTTCCTAAAACAGGAGATGTTCTAGCAATAATAATATGTGAGTTAAGAAGCCAAGTCATACTTCCAAGCAGTGTTGGCCAACCAAATAAGCATTTTTTCGTTCCTTAAATAGATGACACTTTTAAAATACCCTGTAAGAATAAATTTCTATCGCATTTTTATGTCAAGCCAAAGCGATCAATTGGTCTTTCTTAACATCTCTAACCCCACATGAAATAAGAAAAGATTAAGCGCAATATACACCTAAACGATTAATTGCAGCAATTAAGTACCTAATAATATCAATTTGTAGCAAATTGCTCGAATAGTATGGAAAACATTAAATTTTGGTAGCTGTCTTTGAATAAAAATAGTTTAGTACACTATAATCACAAGGGTATTGGAATAAACTCATGCAAATTAGACATATTGAAGCCTTTTCAGAATAATTGTATAACCTACTAAAATGCTACAATTGATTTAACAATACTAAAAAACTTGATATCTAGGGGTAAAATTAACAACGAGTGGTAGTTTAGGGTGTATATGAAAATTAACCCAAAATGCTAGCAAGGCCAAAGAAAACCGTTAAATACCTTCATTCTGGGCCGTCGATCAGCATTGACTTTCCTGACTTGGTACCTGATTTTCTTCGAGAATAGGCGCGTGCGTCGCTTTTCCTTGTAGCGCAATACGCTGGCTTCCCTAACACCACCTGTTTCTGAGAATAAGTCTATTTTAGCCAGCCTGGCCTGCACTCAATATAGATTTGAAAAATGATTAATGCTCCCAAATGCAACAGAAAATGATTGGTGGTAATTGACAAAATCATCCAAGCAAAGTTTTGGAAAAAGGAATTTTGCAAAACCATCCAAGAAAATGTTTATATTTTGTTTCTCATTTGATAATTGAAAACTATGTTTCAGAGTACTAGTACCATTTCTAAGTAAACATGTGAACATCACATGATTCATGCTCCCAACTGCAAAACAAAATACTAATAGTAATTGATAAAGTCATCCAAGCCAACTTTTGGAAAAAAGAATTTTTCATCCGCTACATTTTGGTTATCATTTGATTAAATGGATAGTTGTTAGTTGCTATGTTTTAGTGAATTTTTAAAATCATGTTTACTTGACCGATTAAATAAATGAGTTCATATGCAACTGAATATCACGATATTTCTAAACGATAGAAATTAACATAGAGGTGACCCATTTTTCAAATTTTTTTCCTATAGTTTAAGTCATTTATCGTTTAGTATAGAATTTTTCTAAATAAATATTGTGGTGCATAAATACATGGAGTTTTCAATATTTTTTAAAGACCTTAAGAAATTCAGTGTAGACTTCAAAGAGTTCTAAACAAAGTTGGATACGTACAAGATGCTAATAGGTTAATGAAGAATGACAGACAGCTTAAAATAATATGGAACCCACAATTTTTAATTAGTTTATACATTCCCTATAATAAGATAGTGAAGTTTGACGTATAATAAAGTTAATTAAATTATTTTAAAATCAAAGAAGGAAAAGCTCGTTCAATTAAGAAACAAACACATGGAGAAGAAATAGTAAAAAGGACGCCATCTTGTCACACTAATGGAATGTAGAAAATTGTTATTTATTACTAGTGTAGTCATACCACTAATTAGAGTGTATAAAACAAAAATAGACACAGAATTTATTCCTTGAGGATTAATTTTTTAAAGGAACAACCAAAATAAATTCTAAAAATCTTTTTTTTTTTTTTTGGTAAAAGGTCCTACCTAAGCAGCTGTTTGATAATGCCGTACGAAGCCAACGACAGCCATCATGATTAAATTTTGTGACTAATGATTAACAAATTTCAATAACTTAAAAACAATTCTAAAAAAGTAATAAAAAGAGTTCCAAAGAGAAGAGGCCAATTTTGCAAAAAAGAAAAAGTTAGCACGTGCGACATGAGCATAGTCTAAAACAATAAGCTTAGTACTCTTTAACTAAAATAACGAACTACTAGTATCAATTTCAGGGCAGGAGGACTAGAGAAAACATACTTGCAAATCATTTCCAGAAGCCTCAGCCACTGGAGAGTCATCGGCAAATGGCGACGGCCCATCGGACCACGCAGTCAATACGTTGTCGTAGTTCAATTTTAGTAGCAAGCTACCAACATTTGGCTTAGGCTCATTAGGCTCCTCCTCCTCCTCCTTGTCCTTGTCCTTGTCCTTGACTTTGTCCTTGGCTAATTTTTGTGCAGGACCAGAATTTTGCTTCATTGCTCTTGCAGATGATGATGAAATTAGAGTCTCCTTTGCAGTTACTGATGATGGTTCAGCTAAATTCTTCAATTCGACCGTCTTTTCGACCTTTTTCTTCTTCTTCTCCGCCGGTGGTTTATGGAATCTTGGTGTGATGTCACGGACATTTACAATAGGAAACCACCAATCTCCCTCGTCACTATTCCTAAATGCTCTAATGTGATTATTTCTCATCCCAAAATTTCCATACTCAGAATTAACTCCAAATCCTAGCCCAACTGGATAACCATAACAAGTTCCTATTTGACTAGTATTAGTACCATAACAAAACGTATTAGACTCATCAACTGCTTCATTTTCCACACCTAAATTCCCCATTATGCTGTCAATCCCCTGTTCAATTTCCTCATCAAGTATTGACTCTGCATCGAAATCCTCATTGAAATCATCAGACACCTCCGAGAAATTCATCTTGGAATTGATTTCCCCTGGACTCTGGCATGGCTTTTCACAAGAACTTGCCATCTTTTGCTCAATTGGATAACTATTAGGCTTCTCTAGCACAGGTGGATGATGTATCAAGAAGCTCGAATTATCGATGACTGGAAAAGGTAGTAACAAGTCTGATGGCTCATATGAAAAGGGGTACTGTTGTTTGGTGAATTTGCAAGGCTTGGTGAGGTGTTTTGTGGAGAAAATTTTAGGATAGGCTGTGGAAAGCAGAGCAGCTGCTTCATTGTAAGTCTGATTAGGCCTTTTTCGAGGTGTTCGAGGCTTTCTAGTGGAGATTGCAATTGGAGAGTTGCTTGATTCTGAGAGAGTTGATGAAGGAGATGACGACTGTGACGTCCATGATGTTGTTGGAGATTTGATAATCTCAAGGTGTAATCTGTATGCTCGACCGCCTCCACTCAAACAAGAAGACATTTGTAGATTGAATCAAGAAAGATTGAAAAAATTGAATCCAGGAGAAACTTGACAAAAGCCTTCAATCAAGAGTAAAATCCCATCAAGACAAGATGGAAAGCTGAGCTACTTATGCCTTCATTCAGAAGCTGCAAATTGCAACCTTTCGACTTTCAGGACAGAATTTAATTTCAGAAAGAAGACTGGAAAACTGAATTCAAAGCCTAATAAAAGACAATTGTCATGAAAATGGGAAAGCTTAGAGGAAATCCCACTTCACAAAACAATAAAACAAAAAAAGCTGGAAACTCCAGCAATTCTTGAATAGTTTCAAGCTTCAATTGCACCTTAATGATGAAGATGCGAAAAGGGACAGCTTTAAATTCAGCAAAGTTTCAGCAACAATCGGCAGAGAAGTAGCAAGAGTTGAATAGGTAAAGAGGAACTGTCCGCAAAGGAGAAGAAAGTACAAGAGCCCTGAAGGCTTAAACCCTAAAAGGTACAACTTCACTTCGCTTCACTATGGACCAAAAGAACCTAAATGACCGTCAAGAAAAAGTGAACAGGCCAAAACCTTTTAACAGTACCTCAGACTAAGAAGTCACCAGAAACCCTTTAAAAAGGAAGGCCAGAAAAATACAAGAAAGCCTCAAAAAATCAGCCTTGAATTTACCGTCACATTGAAAGGAAAGTCTACGCCAAATTGTCCTCCAGAATTTATGAAGTTCCTATCTTCAGCTATGAGGTAAAGCAAAAGGAAAAGCTACTGTCTGTCCGCTGAAAGTTTTGCAGGATGAAAGAAAAATTGAAACACAGTGCTTTAAAAACTCTGAAAAGCTCAAATTGTCAAAGACTGATGGCGAAGAAAGAGGAGTAAATGCACACAAGAACCCAAAATTCTAGTGTCAAGAATAGAAATAAGATTTGGTGAAGAGGGATGCTGAGAATTCAGAGAAATATCTCAAAAGTGGAAACGTGTCTGGTAAAGGAATCCAAGAATGGACAACCTTGAGGTTTATATATATATGGTTATTTCTAGAGGTGAGAGTTTTTTTTTCTTCTGGGACAAAATGAATCACGAGAGGGGCAGATAATAAGGTCCAATTCCTCTGTTGATCAGTTCAGTGGATATAGCAGAGAGAACCCTTCAGTCTTCACCCTTCAAAACCCCTATCCCTCCCCTCACTCTGTCTCTCACACACACTTCATCACACATAGACACGCACTAGAGTGTGGAGTCTGGACTCTGGAGTGAGGGACTGGAAGAACTTTGGTTGGGTGATGGAAAGAGAAAAGAAAGGGACAAGGAGAGGGAAGGTTTAATCAGTTATGGGAAGGGAGTAGGACCACTTTTGTGCTAAGCAAATGGAGAAGTCTAAGCTTAGATTTTCTATCTTTGCAATTTCATCAGTAATCCATTATTGTCTAGTGACATCATTCATTGACATAACCACCCTTATTGAGATAACTTTTATGGAACTAAATTATTTTTTTTTCAAATCTTTCCTGTCTAACCAAAATGGGAAAAAATTGGAATTAAAAATTCAAATATTTTCGTTGCAGATATTTTAGTATTTTTGATGGTATGCTGATATGGTAGTAACTAGTAACAAATTTACACGCAACTTCTTCAAATACCTAGTTGGTTGAAGAAGCTAAAGAACTTAATTTTTAGGCCTATTTGGAAGGTGAGTTTTTTCGGTGTTTGTATAAAATTTTACTGTAGATCACTGTAGAAGTTGTAGAAAAATTTTTGTAAGATGAAAAAACTTTTTTGAAATCTTTTCTTTTTTTTCTTTCATTTTCTTTCTTTCTTTTTTTTCTTTCCTTCCTCCCTTCCCCCTCTCCTGTTCCCTCTCCCGAAACTGCCTCTGCAAACACATACAAACTTTTTTTTTTTTTTTGCTTTTCTCCTCTCCCTCCCCGCCATCCCTTTCCTCCCCTCTCCCCCCACCACCCTCTGCCACCATCCCTTTCCTCCCTCCCCCCGCCACCCTCTGCCCCTTCCCCTCCCTGTTCCCTCCCGCCTGATTTCTTTTTTTTTTTCATATTTTCCCTCTCCCTCTCCTCCCCTCTCCTCTCCTTGCTCTTGCCGGCAAATGAATCAGCGAAATGATTTTTTTTGGGCAATTTTCCTTCTCCCCTCCCCCCCACCCTCACCCTCCCCCGTTCCGATTTGGTCTCGCGTCTCAGCTCCGTGGTGGGGGAAGGAGTAGGGGAGACGCAGAGAGAAAAAAAAAGACAGAGGGGAGGGTGGCAGGGGAGGAAGAGGGGGAGAGGGAAAAAGGAAAAAAAAAAAAGAAGAAGGGGGAAGGGTGGCCGGCGACGGAGGTGGTGGTGGGGGAGGAAGAAGAAGAAAAGGGGAAGGGATTTTTTTTTTTTTTTTGTGTTTTGGATATTTTAAGTGTGTAGGTTAAAAACTTTGATAAGTTTTTGGGGTTCCTGTAGCAAAAGTTGTTAAAAAACTAGTATAATACAAACTTGCTAAAAAATTAGACTTCCAAACAGGCCCTTAATTTTTAATGTTAATCACTGAGCAGGTACTTTGTTGTCCCAAAGCTTGCAAAGTGAAGATATTAAACAAGGGAAAATAACATTTGCAGTATTTTTTATTCATTTTTACCCTAATCAATTTTATTATAATTGCAATCATTAGTGTTTCTAAAGTGCGTTAGGAGGGGGATTCAGCCAAGTGATGAAGAAACTATGAACGGAAGTATAAGAATAAAATGTTTTGTAAATAACCCTAATTGTATGTGGTTGTAATCTATGTAACAATTTATCATGGTAACACAATGTTCTTGACATTTTAAATTACATAAAAAGTTCAAAATTATCATGATTTGCAATTAAAAGTTTGACTAAAGCTTGGTCTCATTTAATATATCATACTTCCTTTAATGTTTGTCCTCTTGAATTGTCTTAAAGCAATTAACAACTAGTTCTTAGAAGAATAGGTCATTCGCCTATTAGGCTATTATCAACTCCTAAACAAAAGAATTCACCATAATTTGTTTTGAGCATTTTGGTCTACATTTCTGCCCAATTTCAAAAAGGGTATTTTGGTAATTACGGTTACCCAATCCCCATCATGGGCACCAAAAGATTTCCTGATTGGTTTTTGTACTTATTTTATCTTAAACCATGGCCACCTTAGTCCCCATACCAACTACTGGAAAGAATTTCATTTATGGGAAAAGTTCCTCTTATCTGCTGACATGGCAAGCAACCATTGGGTGCAAGAGATTATTTTATCTGAGGTGGAGTGCTCTTTATTGGTTGGCGGATTTTCACATGTATCTAGAAAAAAAGGGTGGTGGAGTTTTGGATCTAACACAGAAACATGCAATGATTTGAATGCTTTTGGTGTCTTGTGCCATGTTTGTGTGGCAGATGGCAATACTACGTTTGGCTATCTGTGTTCAATGGGTTGTGATTAGAATAAACCAAATTTAACTTTGGAATTTTGCATTAGTACATTTGGCATGAATTGAAGATGTCATGTATTGTATTTCTTCAGATGTATCAACATTCCACACATCCTAACACCTATTGTACTTGTAGAGTTAGGGGCCATTGTTGAAAGTTTACAATAATATAATGGGCGATTTTTTTTTTTTGGGTTTAAATGTTTTTACGTATTTAACTTTATCTTTTTCTTCTATAGAATTTAACCTAAAATGGTAGATATTTATGAGAGCCAAATCTATTCAAGTTTCTAAGTTTGTAGCTTTTGGAGAATCAATTTTTGTAAATCTAATTCAAGAAAAGTATAAGCGAGAATGGATAATAGAATGTGAGATAAGGAAAGCAAAAGAAAAGAAAAGAAGAGAAAAATAGAAACTAAAAAGAAAAAGATAAGAGAAAAATAATTGAGATGGAAATGATAGTTTTGTCCAAAGATATTATGAGGGGGACAAAGTGCCTATAAAAGAAATTTGGGGGATAAACTGCAATTTGTTGCATAGTTTGGGGAATTAGGGAATAACAACCTGCCATCTGAGCGTTGGTTATTCTGCCATCCATGCTATCTGTAATGTCATCATTATTGAGTGACTTTCTCAGGATGATTTCTGATGATATAATGATCTGATTCAATTTCAACCAAACATAGTCTAAACAAATTAGGAACATGCATGTCCCTTTCAATGATATCAAATTACGCAATATAGAGTAGAGTTTATAAAAATTTCTTTTCAATCTTTGAGAAAGTTTACCAAGAAAAGTTGCTATGAGTTCAGGAATTTGTGTTTACTAGAACCATAAATCGGCTTTTTGATTATACACGTCTACGTGGATTCTGAACTTTTTAATTAATTGATCATTTTTAAGGGCTTTTCAAGAAAGCCAGACCGGGTTAGCTTCTTGGGATGGATTTTCCAATAGGTTCAGGAGGCTTAGACAAGTGTTAAAAGTCACAAAAATATTTCGAGACTATGAGTGCGGTTGATAAAACTAAACTTTAAAAACTGAAATATGAAATCTGACGTCTAAATTTATTAAATTATTGAACTGTTAAATACTAAAAATTTCATATATTTGAGTATATATCACATTAACTGATAATTGAATAGTTTGTTACTTATTTTTTGGAACAAGTTTTTTTTTACAAAAAATTTAATACTGTTTAATTAATTTAAGTGTTTTATTTTTTGTTATCAAACGTGTCTGAAAATGTTAAAAGCAGAACTCATTAAATTTAAATGATGAATTGAGTTATTAAATAGGACCTATGTCTTGAAAAATGACCAAACAAGGATGAAGAAAAGGCCGCCAACTACGTATTTGAAAAGTAGCCCTCCAATATCTCTATGTATGTATCTACGTATACATATATAAAAATATATATATATATGTGTATGTATATAAAATCATGAAAAATCGTTAATTGAGATGGCATGCCATACAAGATTCGAACTTATAGCATATGAATTTAAATTATTCCGTCCAAATGAAACCTACATATTACTTCTTGCATTTTTGATACGTTATCCAGCTGATTCTTTAATTTGTTAATCTTTCTTTCTGTTTTTCTTGTGCTCAGGATAATTGAACTACCTTCTGCTCTAACCCCAAAGTTGGGAGAAAGTGATATATAACCGCAGGAAAGCAAGGGTACCAAGCAAAAAATTCAAAACTGTGATGGTGTGGGGGAAAACCAGCAATGGAAAATTGTTCTTTTTTATGCACAATGATAAAATAATGTCCAAGAACGTGTCACTTGCCTTTTGGACCTCCCAGTGTTTTCACTTTCTTGTAAGATATTTGTTGAAATATCTTACCAATCAACATCTTGGGCGTCTGTAGCACAGATTTTTACGAAAAGTTTCCTATTTATTATTGATTGTTTCTTATAAAATGCAATTCTCTGCCGTTGCTTTATATATATATATATATATATAGTTAACGTTATATTTTATTTTCATTTTCAACCAAGTGAAGGATACATATGTTTTTGAACATGGATGGAAGCAAGAAAAGATGTTAGTGATTTAATTTCCTCCAAATAAATGATAGTAAATAAGATTGGCTGTTGTGGGACCTAAATATCGAGTCCCTAGTCTTTTTTTACAATTATATGACTTACTTTCATATATTCACATTATTAATTTCAAGAATAATATGTAAATCCTTATACACAGTGGACAAAGAATATTAATTTCAAGAATAATATGTAAATCCCATCTCTAATATAGTTATTTAATCACTTTCTCATATAATTTGCTGAGTATTAAAAAGAATTTAACCGTATTGGAATTGATTAAGTTGAATATCATGAGGTAAGGACAAGGCCAAAGTATGGCTGGTTAAAAATTGCTTAAAAATATATTGTGATAAAGTAAAAGATGAGCTTTGTACAATATCTAACCTCAGCCACAGAAGTATATATCTGAAAGTGCTTTACCGTTGAAATTAAGACTTTGTCTTGGGAAAGTATGACTTGGAAATTCTATGGCCTTAAAAGTTGGATGAGGCAAGGCACAAAAGTTTGAAAGTAGGGTTCATTATACATGTGATTCGCAAATCCTTGTGGCTAAGTTGCTCAATCTTGCAATATGTGAACCATGTACTTACAAGTTGTCTTATGTATAAGTTGAAGGAAAGTTGGAAATCATCTCGAGATTTCTCATAAAATCCGGACATGTGTAATTGATTCTTTCAATGGTTTGTCTAGCGTGTGCTCATAAACCACTTATTAAAATATATTTTAAGTATTAAATTTTTAGAAATATAAGATTAATTAAGAAAAGTGTATAAATGCAAGAGAATTAATTAGAAAAATATATAAATGCAAGATAAAATAGTAATTGTTAGTCTGTGCATACATGGTAGGTGCGTTTACTAATGCCCATAGGACACTAGTTAAAAAAAATCCTTCTTCGAAAATAATGTTTGACACAAAAAGGAAAAGCACCAAAGTAATACTTAAATAAAATTTCTTTGAAAAAACGCAATCAAATGGAGCCTAGGCAAAACTTGAAGAGCAAATAATTAATGCCAATAGTGCCTAATCTATTTAAGATTTTCAGCTTTGATTATTAAACTTTTTCTTTAGATAAAATGATCATTCAATTAATACAAACCTATATTTCTATCGCTTTTTTTTTTTCCAACAGCAGTGGGGGTGGGGCTTAAAAGATGGGGAGGGAGTAAGGGGATTAAAACTCAGGACCTCTAATTTCTGAAATTTCAACCTATATTTTTCATCGTTTGACTGATGAAAAACATATATTTTTGGTCATTAACTGATAAAAATGTGGACTTTGTGGTCCAAAGTATAAGTTCATTTTGGTAAAAAGAAAACATTTGTCACCAAAATATGACATTGTAACTAATATATTAATCATTCTATTATTTACTCAAACTAAAATTGTTCATTTTATCTGGGAGAGGGTTGAGGTGGGTGGCAAGGGAGGAGGGAGTGTAAATAGGGGGTTTTGGATTCAATATCTCCCACTTACACAAAAGAACAAAAATTCAAAATCAAAAAACAAAAAAATTGGTCATTTTATCTTATATCTTATGTATTCCATGAGGAACAAAATTACAATTCTCAACAATTATAACTTTAGTTTACATCTAGTTTTGCCCAACATAAAATAATCTTTTTCAAGCAAAAAATATTAATTGCAAAACATCGAGCACTTTACACACTGAAATGAGAAAAAAATACCTATATGATTTTCACTTTTGATTAGATTTATTCATATTAAATTATTGCCAAATATATTCAGCAATGTCCTTTTCCGGCGTTGCCACTTTTGAAACAATTAAATGACTCACTCACTCACACGTGACTGGATCGTATGTAGACACGTGCAAACCTTAAAATGTTTAAATACAATATACCACTCTAATCTTACACCCTAATTGCACTTTACTCCCTTGAACCAACTAATAGACTGTTTACCACCCATTGAAAGATTTTACCAGTATAAATAAATGCAAAGGGATGATGTTCCTTTTTCTTGTTTTTGGACAAAATCACTCTTTGGAGAATTCTAAATATAATCAATTGTACTTTTTTTTTTTTTGTTTACCTTCCCACCCCTTCACATGCCTATCCTACCTTCAACTGTCAGGTACAAAATTCGAATATGAACTTGATAGCGGAAAGAACTCTAAAAATTCTCCCTTGGCCATTAGGTTGACCCCAATTATTAATTGTACCTTATTTCATTCATAATGGTTATGCCTACTCTTTTATTTTCTTCTAAAGTTTTGCAATACAAATATTCTAATCATCCCATTATCCTTTATCAATTTATCTTTTATTTCTCTTTTTATGACAAATAAATAAAAGAAATATATGAAACCATTCCATTTTCGTTTTAATTTTTCAATAACCAAATAAATTAAACACAAAAAGTCAACAAACAATAACCACACATAGAAACATATAAGAAGTTGGTGACATGCATATTACGAATTTCAATAGACATACCGCTTAAATATGTAACTGCTGTGAAGGTAACACACATTTTTCAAACTATACGTACAAAGGGTTATTGAATAAAATAAATCAAGTTAATGCCAAAACTACATTTTTATACCAAAAAGTTAAACCTAGTTAATATTTGATAGAAAAATATGAAACCTAATTAATGTTTACTTTCTTTGGTACAATAAATAGAACAAATGTAAATGAATTTTAAAAGGAAAAAGTCTCTGGAAAAGTACATTCTCAAAGTTCAAACAATAACCTAAGCAAATACCAAGGCGTTGGCACCACCAGGATGGACACTGCATTACGTGTTTGGATTGATGAAGATAGACATCTCTGTCCTCTAAATACTGCTTGGAATGCAAAATGCCAAAAATACCAAAAATATAGATTTTTTATTATTTATGTCCACTTCTTTTTCTTTTTCTTTTTCTTTTTTGCTTTTTCTGCATTTTTACGACATGCGACTTTAGTAGTCTAGACAATGCTAGATGTACACTTTCAACCACAGTAGTCCCCATACTCTAAAAGGATGTTACACTTACATTTTCAATGTGTGTCTATATATATATATATATATATATATATTATAACTTTAGCATTTCGTATCAAAAAAAAAAGAAAATCTTTGGGACCATGTTCCTCATACTGACGCAGCATTCCAAAAGTATTTGGGCTCACAAGTCCAATTTTATTTATTTTATTTTTTGTTCTTTCTTTGTGACAAACAATTATGACGTATAGGGTCAACTTAACAAGGAGGTCGGGGGGTTGGAACGAAGCTTTTCTGAATACCTAAATGACATAATAAAGAGGGTTGATCTAATTTGAAAGCCGCATCTCCAAGAAAGAGTCAATCTAAGCAAAGGTTCAGCTTGGAAAGCTCGCTTTGATGCTTAAATCAGTAGTTTTGATGCGTGTATCTCTCTCTATATATATATATATGGTTTGAGCTCTTTACTTTAGGTCTTAAAATAAAGCACTTCCTTGTGACCTCCTTAAGCTCGTTCCTTAGGCCTCCCAAGTCTAAGGATGTGTTTGATAAAATTAAAATATGAAATTTGAATCTATTAAATTATTAAATTGTTAAATAATAAATCTAATATATTTGAGTGTATATCACATTTAGTGATAAGTGAATAGTTTATTACTTAATTTTGAAAACAATTTTTGCTTAGAAATTCAGTGTCATTTAATTAATTCAGATGTTCAATTCTTAGTTATCAAAAGCTTCTGAAAATATTAATATCTGAATCCATTAAATGTAAGTGTTAAATTAGATTATCAAATAGGGGCTAAGTTCACTTAAGAGTGAATATGAGAGAGTTAGGAGCTAGAATTAGAAGATTAATTTCATTTTGGTTCCAAAGTACTCGAGGATCTCATTTTGGTCTATGAAAGTACTTCAAGTCCCAATTTGGTCTGTCACACTAATAAAGTCTCATTTAGATCTTCCAAAGTAGTATCAAATATCAATTTAGTCTCTCAAACTGAGAAGATCTCCATTTGGTTCTCTAAATTGAGAAAACTGTTCCAACCTGGTCCTTTAAGCCTATTTTTGTTAATCAACGAAGTTTGACTAGCAACGGATGGATCTAATTTGTGGAAAAATAAAAATATGCCAGGCATTATAGCCCTTCCACGAAAAACTTTCCAACGTCGATATTTCAATTGATAAAAGTGCATATTTTTTTATTACTTCTTGTGGTCTAAAATGCAGAAGGATACTGGAGTGTCATTGATAACAAGAAGAGACACTAACTTGAAATCAGTAAGGGTCTGTTTGGTTGGAAGTAAAATGTTTTCCTTGGGAAAATATTTTCCGTGGAAGTAATTTTCCATGAAAATCATTTCCCTTTCATCATTTTCAGGTGTTTGGTTAGCTTATTGAAAATATTTTCTTACTTCATTTTTCTGGTGTTTGTTTAACTTTTGAAATATTTTCACTTTTATCTCTATCTTTACTTTCTACACATTATAACTACATACTTCTTCCCATGCAAAATAAGAAAATTTATCTCATTGTTTAACTTTAAAAAATCTTGGAGAAATGTATATATGAATAAAAAATATCTCCTTAAGCAATAAACAAATTGCTGGCCATTTAGTGTCAAATATCAATCACATGCAATGCTTATTATGACATATATCTTGCACTCTCACTGCTAAAAATTTCTCTAGAAAAGAATGTCCCTATTATACATAATTAATTACTAACATAGGATGAACAGGATGAGATTTTTTTTTATTTTGAATATACTAGGGGGAGAGTTGGGTTGGGTGGTACGGGGGAGGGAGTGTAAGGAAGAGGTCTTGGGTTCGAGTCCTCCTGTTTACACTAAAAAAAAAAAAAGAACATACTACAAGATGTTTTCAGTAAGTTTGGAACATACTACAGGCGGGATGCATGCATTTCGGAAAACAACTTCAGTAAGTTTGGAAGGGAAGTTGTTTTCCATAAGATGAGTGAAAATATTTTACATAGGAAAATGTTTTCAGTAACTTTTGTGCAACCAAACACGGGAAATTAGGAAAATATTTTCCTGGAAAACATTTTCACCCGAAACAAACGGACCCTAAATGACTGCACTTTACCATTGAAGTCAATAAGGTGGGAAAATTTTTTGTATGAGAAAAATGGCCTTGCTTTCTGTTAAGTTAGATAATTTGTAGCTAGCGACTTTAACCAAACAGGTTTGCAGGACAAATTTGGAACAATTGTTTAGGTTGGAAAACCAAATTGAGATTTTATCAGTTTTAGGGACCAAATTAACCGCTGTTTTATTTTAGACTTTTGGAGTTGAGCAGCCAAAGTGAGGCTTTGAAGGATCAGATGGAAATTAATTGAGGGACCAAACCAAAACTTCATAATGCTTTGGAGGACCAAACTAAAATTAATAGAAACTATCGCATCTATCAATATATCAATCAACAGTTTCAGAAACCAAGGAAAAAAGGTTGCATCTATGGTGGAAAGCTGACTCATCTGTGCACGGTGGGAAGAGCAAAGGATATTTTGCCAAGACATCATTGTGGGGCCGGGCAGATGCAGCTATTAAATGAACTACTGAAGACGGGTAGAAGGGGTTGATTATGAGTTCTATTGTATTTCTAGGAGAAATAAAATGCAAGTCCCTCGACAACTTATGGGCATTTGTTTGCACCCAAAAATTGGCATCAACTGGGGAGCAGCTCAAGCCAAATTGGTCAAATGCAATAATCCTTGGAGATATGTGGAAATGAAGTCATGTATTGTGCACTCCAATCTTAAACTATAAATGCTAACTTGACAAAAGAATTATGACTGTTTAAATTTAATTATTAGCTGATGTAGATGAGTAATTATATGCATAAATAATTAAAAGGAATTAATTTTGTATAAATTTTATTTTTTACAAAAATACATTTATTATAAATTTATTGAAGAATCTTGGTTTATAAGGTTATAGTAATTTGGTAATTATAATACTTAGGGTAGTTATATTGGCAAAATGTGATTAAATAATTAGATCAAAAATTAAAAGTTTTTCCCTAAGGATAAAATTGAAAGTTTAGAAAATGACATTAAAAAGCTTACACTAACTGTGATCCCTCTAACTTTTTATATTGCATAGATAGTGGCTTTTTAACTGAAATCAAAATTATAGATGAATAATTGGAAGATAATTAACATAGTATTACAAAAAATCCAGAATCGTGACATAATTGACATGGTAGATTTTAATTTAAATTTAGAAATTAGATAAGTAATCTTATATGCAACATGGTGACTTTCAAATCGATATCAAAATTTGTAAATGAGTAATTATAAATATAATTAACATAGTACACCAAGAAACTAGAATTGAGATTATAGATAAAATAATCATAAACATAAATCACATCATACAAAAGTTTCAGAAATTGAAAGTTTGAACTATTGAAATAACTAGATAGTTACCAACTTAAATTCTAACTCCATAACTAGTTGTACTGGACATAACAGACTATAAATCACAAATTTGACTAGTGAAATAGTGTCAAAATTTGAGAATTTTAAATATTAACATTATCTAATGATAAGGATAACCAATTATAGTAAAAATCAAAATTTACTCTTA
Organism: Coffea eugenioides; assembly: GCF_003713205.1. Classification (NCBI taxonomy): domain Eukaryota; kingdom Viridiplantae; phylum Streptophyta; class Magnoliopsida; order Gentianales; family Rubiaceae; genus Coffea; species Coffea eugenioides. The sequence goes on along the minus strand of NW_020863283.1, from coordinate 16,963 downwards.
AAAGTAAGTGCTAAATTAAAAGATTTTGTTGTGATATGGATTATTTAATGATAACAAATCCATTGAAATGAGCAAGCAACGATATTTAGATAAATGTCAATTACAATCTCGTGTTCAAATTAATATACATATCCAAACAAATGCACTTGATGATAAAGTAAAGAGGTGAGATCCAACACATTATTTAAAATACAAACATTGTTTAGAGTAGTTACAGTAGTTATATTGGCAAAATGGGATTAAGTAGTCCAAGCAAATATTAGTTTTTCTTTAAGGAAAAAATAGAAAATGTGAAAAATGACATTAAAAAGTTTATATTAACTGCGATATCTCTAACTTTATATGTTGAATAGATAGTAGCTTTTTAATTAGAATCAAAATTATAGATGATTTATTAGAAACATAATTAACACAATACTTCAAGAAACCAGAATCATGACATAATTGACCTTGTAGATTTTAATTTAAATTTAGAAATTAGATAAGTAATCTTATATGTAACATGGTGACTTTTAAATTAATATCGAATTTATAGATGAGTAATCATAAACTTAATTAACATAGTACTTCAAGAAACTAGAATTGAGATTGTAGATAAAATAATCATAAATTTTAGAAGAAAATACTCTCCTCTTTGAATAATAAAAAATTTAGAGTGGCAAGTATTAATCTCTTTTTTCTTGGTAATCTTATTAATATTGAAAAATATATATAAAGATAAGAAGGGGGAGAGAGAGAGAGAGGTCAAATTTTTTTCAAAAAATAAAAATAAGAAAGAATTAAATATTTTTATTATTTTAAAATTATTTTACTTTTCTGTTTATCACTCAATTCCAATCTTAATACCGACAACTTTAAAGTAATACAATAATGTTAGAATCTTCTTTATTTTTTTTCTTTGCAAAATCTAATTTTCTGTTTTCTTCTTTCCTATATCTTTTTCTTTTCGTAATATTAATAAGTGTGAAAAAATAAATTTGAAAAAAACCCTCTTAGTTTAATGTTTGGGGATCTTTTAAAGTGAAAAAAAAATGAAGAATAACCATTCCAACTTTTTTATTTTCAATTATATATAAAAAAATGGTAAATACATTTTAAATTTTTTTTACTATACTAGTTAAATTAACAATGAGGTAAAATGCCTAAAAAATAATGTTAGACATTAAAGCGATTGTATCACTATAATTTAAAGAAATAAAGTGACAATAATAATGTAGTAATGCTATAGAATAAAAGAGTATTTTTGTTCAAGATTTATTGACATGTTGAATTGAATTATTTATGGAGGTTAAGTGGCTAAAAGATCACGTTCATGAGTAAACTGACAGTAGTGATATAGTTTAAGGGGGGGTAAAGTGATAATAACCATTTTAATTACTTGCATACGCTTATAAATGTCATGTACATCAGTATAATATTAACTTTAAAAAATACTAGAACAAATTGAAAGAGTGAAGAAAATTTAGAAGAAAAAGAAGTAGAAAAAAGGGAAAAAATGTAAAAGGTATACCTATATTTTTTTAGTTACAACCAAACATTTCATAGGTTCAACAAAAACCCATTATCATTTAACTAATAATAGTGAGAGTGAATAATAAACTTTTAGTAAATAATTAGTTCTAGTTACTTGGTTCAGCAATAAAGTTGACCATCATAAGAGAAATTGAAGGAATTTTTCACAATCATACGCATAGAAATTAAATATTATTAAAATTAGAAAATGATGGCATCGGATTCGTGTTTTGAGAAAAGCAATTTGGCATTTAATGTCTTATTGTCTCTCGGTTCTTTATGTTCTCCTAATTGAGCATTTACCTAGATGATGATTAATTTATCAACCCAATTTAATGTACAGACATATATGCAATTTAGTCCTTTAGAAAGTCCTTCAAAAAAAAAAAAAGCCCTTTAGAAAGTCCCACATCCCTCTGCTTCGTAACCTTCCGGTTGCCTAAGCCTACGTGGACTCGTAAGCTTTTCACAATAGTCCCAGGCAGAGTTGTTGTGGTTGCAGTGGTTCTGCCCATAGTAGGAAGAAATCCCCACTTTGCACGCTAGAAGCGACCAGGAAATTTAGATGGTTAATAAATTTGCAAAATACGTCGAAGAAGTTAAACATCACGAGAGAGAGAGAATTTGATTTTTAGAAGAGCATTAAATGTTTGATTTGATGGTGGGGACATGGAGTCCCACAGTTGATTCAATTTTTTTTTAATTAAAAATAAAAAATGTTTGATTTGATGGTTTGTCAAATATGAGATTCTCCAAGTATGGGTTCACTAGTATGGGTTCAACTTTGACAAAAAGTATGGGTTCACTAGTTATTTTTCATTTCTCCAAAATCTAAGAATCAGGAGTCAATTTTATATTAGTCCTCTGAACTTTAGCTTTAAGTCTCAATTTTTGTCCATTAAGTTGACAAATCTCTCATTTTTCAAGCCCATAACTTGATTCTCCAACTAATTTGTTGAATTAAATGACAATTATCCACTGACTTGGTCATTTTATAGTTAGTCAACAGTTATGCACTTTACCAAAATCGGTTTGAGAGTTTTCTTAATTTTCAGGATAAGATTGATACTTTGTTTTAGATTGAGAAAACAAATTGAGATTTTGATCCACTTTGAAAGAGTAAAATGAGGTTAATGTTATGAAATTAATAAAATAATAAGTGTGAATGTTCATTCATCTCTCCAAGAGATACACTAAACATTCATCCTCATTGGTATATTTATGTATCTACTTGAAATACTAAATTCATATATCAAGACTAATACTAATGTTGGAATGTACAACTTTGGCCTTGTATCACCTATAAATAGTGGGTTTATATGCTTCATTTGTAACATTTGAACCTTTGGAATATTTGATAAGTCAATAATAGAAACATTCTCATTATTTCCTTGTTTCTGCTTTTCAGTCTTCATTCTGTTTTTTTAATAATTTATTTTATTAGTTTCACAATATGTTATTAGCACGAGTCTCTATTATTGAGCAAAGGTAAAGCATAAGTCTCTAACTTTGAACAATCAAGTACAAGTCTCTACTTTTGAGCTATCAAATACAGTCTCAATTTTGAATGATTGTTGAATACAAATTTCTACTTTTATAATATCATTGAGGTAAGTTTTTTCTCACAAACCTATTCCATTTTTTTTTTTTTGATAATCTTTGAGTAATCGTGAAGTACAGCTGCCTGCTACTCAACAATCACTAAGCACAAACATATATTTTTTTTTGGGAACAAACATCCTGAAGGTGCATGATGAATGGTTTGATTCATGATGGTAATAATTGTACTTTCTTCTTGAAAAAGAAATAAAAGCTAAATATTTGAAATCCTTAACATGGTGATGATGATACTTTGATCATTGCTAGTGTAATGAATGCATACAAAGATACAAACAGGGAATATTAATACTAATATTAGAAGTGGTAATACAAGATTGTTTAAAAGCTCTAGATAAGCTATTATAATTCTCTGGGAAAGAGCAAAGGCTAACATAAATAATAGACTATTTTGTTCTCATGTTTGAAGAAATAGATATCATATTAAAAGAACAAGTGTGACAAAGATTGATTATATTACAAAACAATTCAAGAAGCAAATGGTTACTGACATGATTGCTTTTATTCTCATTTGGTTTATAATCAATTCAAAATCATCACCCATAGTAAGTCAAACGTTTTTTGATCCTAGTAAATTTATGATTTAACAAAAGTGAGAATTTGCTTGGTTTTAAGAGCCAACAAGTACTCATATTTACCCTTTTGTATTATATGTGGCTCTGATAGAAATTTGAAAATCTATATCAGGTATGAATCATCCTTTACAATTAAACATCATGAAATATTGATAGGTGATCTATTTATTGAATGATTTACTGACATTGTGATGAACTATAATTCCCGACATTGGCGGAAGGAAATGGTCAACTGAGAAAGAAAATCACTTGATAAATATTGTTAGATTTCCTTGATCCTCATACAAAATAATGTGAACTGGAAGTTCAAAACATTATTCATTTGTAGAAAGTTGCAAATCAATTGTGAGATATATTTATTGACTCTAGAAGAGTTACTAAATAATTCCAATTGGAAATACTTTGATTAAAATTAATACCTTGAAGGATACATACAAGTGTTACAAACGAGTTTAATACTAGCTCCCCTAAGTCATGTTAGACATCTTGATTTCATATCTCAAAAAATTAAGTAAATATTAGTGGTAGAATTCGACTTCTTGAAGAGGTCGCTCTTGAAGAGTCACCTCCTGAAGAGCATACTCCTAAAGAGAATGAAATTATAGAAAATTCAAAAAGGTTGGGCCTAAGCGAATAGATATAAATATTTTTACATATAATGTAGCACTTGACATCACTAAAGTTAATGAGGATCATGAAAACATATCAGTTGATGCATGTCAATATAGAAATAATTGACCAAAATGAAAAGATACATTCCAATCAGAATCAAATTCATTGGTAAAACTAAAACTTTTTGGATTTGTAATCCAAACATTAGAAGGTGTAAAGCTAGTTGAATATAAATGGGTATTCGAACTATATGTATTGATGATTTTGAATATGATTGGAACTCCTAAAATGTTACTAAAAGCTTATGAATAGTTAAAGATAAAATTTGAAATCAAAGATTTTGAAATGATAAAATTTTGCCTTGGTTTACAAATTGAATATTTGGAAGATGGAATTTAATCTGCTTATACCCAGAAGGTATTAAAGTAATTTTATATAGATAAAGCATATCCATTAAGTATCCAATGGTCGTTTGGTTACTTGATCTTGATAAAGATCTTTTTAGTGCAATTGGTACGCTAAAATATATTGCAAATTGTATTAGACTTGATATATCATTTATTATGACTTTATTTAATTCCTCTCCTAAATAACGACATTGAAAAGTAAAAATCAGGTAAATTTATTTACCATGACATTGTTGATTGCAACATTTAAAAAATTAATGAAAAATTTTAGAATATGCTAACGTAGAGATCTTAGATGATGTTTACAATAGGGAAGTTATATGCAAAATTGATACACAAGAATAGTGTACTCTTTTTCCTTCACTAGGATTTTTTTCCTACCAGATTTTTTCCTAATAAGATTTTAATGAGACGTATTCTTTGTGTACTGGAGAGTGTTATGAATTAATGTAATAATAAGTGTGGATATCCATTCATCTCCCTAAGAGATACAGTAGAATATTCGTACCCCTACAAGGTTCTTTGGTACATTTATGTATCTTCTAGTAGTTCTTGAGTTCATCTATATAACTATTCAATTCACGTACTTGAAGTACTAAATTTATATCTATACAGACGCACACACACACACACACATATCATAGTGATGGATTCAAGAATATCTTTTTTCTTGGGGAGCCAAAATTTTTGTAACAAAATTATCTTACTATATTATGTTTAAAATAATTTCCATCTATTTAAGTATATGACATCTAAAATCATCAAATATTAACTTTAATTATAAAGGAATGTCAATTTCATAAATATGTAGCATAATCATAACAAAAATTAAGACAAGAAATAACCTTTGATTAAATATCTTACAACATCACAAACCACCCAAGTTGCACATTATGAGAAGATGCTCCAATATGTAGCCTGTGCAAAAAATATATATAAATATCCATGCAATATAAATATCACTATTTTCAATTTAAAAAGATAAAAGTTATATTAATAAACCTTGAAATTTCAACCTCTTTTTTTAAAAAGTAAATTGAGTTTTACATTCTTTCATAGAACTAAATTCATCTATGAATGAATCATACTAAATTTTCCAACAATTTCTTTCTATGTACACAGTTAGACAATCATTTAAGAAATTATCTTCCATCTTATTTCAAAATTTTGTCTTGATTATCTTTATAATTGAAAATGCCCATTTTGTTGTTGCAGTTGATATAGGAAAAGTGAGAACAAGTCTAATCAATTAGGATAAATTGTATATTTGTATATGGGCCAATAAAGTAATTTTTTTTTGTTTTAATCCATTGATAATTATGAATTGGGTCTTTTTATTATAATATATCAAATTGGGTCAATTTACTATGGATCATCAAATTATATATTTACTTTTTTGAAAGTTAAATAATTAGCACAATAAAAAATAAATAATTTTTTTGAAGAAAAAATTAATTCAAAAGTGGTTAATTCACACACACACACACACACATATATATATATATATATATATATATATAAACTCTCATAATATAAACTAAAGTTATAAAAAAATTTGGGGGGTTAACTTTATTTTACATATATATTTACATACTGTGAATTAAAATTTTCAAAACTTAAGGAAGGCCATGGCCCTCTCAGCCCTCTTGGTTCCGTTATTATATACTTTTGGCCTTATATCACTTATAAGTAGAGGACTTAACATGGCTCATCTATAACCTTTGAAACTTTGGAACATATGATGAGTGAATAATAGAAACATTCTTACTATTTCCTTCTTTTTGCTGTACAATCTTCATTCTTTTCTTTTAGTAGTTTATTTTATTAGTTTCACAATAATTAACCAATTAATCAAGGATTACCCTATACCTGATATCATGGGCTTTAGATATGGGGGTGTTAAGGTAAACTGCCGGAGTTCAATTCGATCTGGGTTATTTGATTTTACAATTTTATGAAGGCCCAGATCGCCCGATTTGAGTGGTGAATGGCACCATGTCACTGGACTGCTAACTCAAGTTCCTTGATCCACGCAGCATCTGGGGTTAGGTAGGCTTTGGTGTCACTCAAATTGGTATACTTATGACTCCATTTGGCAAGCGCTTTTTTGGGTGTTTGTTTAAAACCTTACTGTAGTTTACTGTAGAAGTTGTAGAAAAAAATTTTTAAGTGTGTAAATTTTTGGATATTTTGAAGTGTATAGTTTAAAAATTTTGAGAAGTTTTTTAAAGTTACTGTAGCTAAAGTTGTTTTAAAAACTTGTAACAGACAAAGTTGGCCAAAAACTTGCTTGCCAAACAAGGCCTATGTTTTATAATTTTCTCAAGGGATAATTTTAGAAACCTCCCTTAAGGTTTTTAATAGTTGCACTGAGCTTCCCTGAGGTTTTGAAAATTACACTAACTTCCCTTGCTTTTATATTTTTAGCAACAATTCAGTCCAAGTAGCAATAAAATAGTATTTTCATGTGTGAGATGATATTTTTATTCCACAAATGGCCTTTTGCTTGTTGTATTAGTACTAGAGATTTTCTGGCTATGCAAGGCACAGCCAATGCCCAATATATAGTGTCAAAAATATTGAAAAATTTGCTGGTATTCTCATTTTTTTTAACAATAACATGTAAATTCTTGGTAAGTTATATGTAGTGTCTATGCAAATGCATAACTCGTAGAACTGAAGTATTGAAGTAATTGGCAATTGAGGTGATTAAGGGGTGAGACCACACTAGTAAAGTTCACTAAAAATTCTATCATGAAGACATATTAATTTTTGCTCTCATATTTTAGACATCAATCAATCATTTTTCATATTGAGTGACAACAAAGGCCCTTAAGAAGGAATGTAAAGCTTATGCCATTCTGGACCATAATGAAGTGCATGCATACCTCCACATAAAGTACGAAGAGTCCGGAGAAATGAAGCAATATGAAAAATAAACATGAATGAAGAACACAATAAACTCAAGTTAATTAACTCATAGCACACAATCTTTCTTTCACACAGAAAGATACACACTCACGTACAATTCCACAGTTTTACAATAATTTGTACAGCTCGAACAAGAATTATAACAAAAAAAATTCAAATCTTGGGCTAATTCAAGCATGTTGGACTTTGAATTTTCAAATATCGATAATAAAAATACCTAAACAACACCAAAACAAAATTAACTGAATCGTAGAACAATAGTGCATAACTTTACAAACACTTTGAAATTCCTTGCAGCCCAAATGTTTGATGCCAACATGTGACGTTCATTGCAGCCCCAAATGGCACCACGCAGACAATAGCTTTCGTACAGCACTTTGAAATTCGTTCATAGAGCCCTAACAATGTCAGGATTGATATTAAAAAGGTCATCTTGTGATAGCCCTACCTCCCCCTAAGGCGAACCAAAGGGTTCGGCGGATCGCCTGCCCAGTTCTCGCCGGGACTCAGTCGTTCACTTCAACCTCAACCAAAACCAGAATAAGCCCACAAGGAAAAAAAAACAAAACAACGATCCAAAACTTAAAGCAAAATTATATACATCGCTATCTCAAAAGGAAATACAACATCGAAAATATAAAGGTTCTCAATCCACAATACATCTAGCCCGTGCCAAGCACTAGGGCGAGAACCATTACAAAACAGAGATCTAACCTAAGCTAGCCTACACAAAGCTTCCGTTCTGGCTCGCCTTCCCCTATTAAGGAAAACAAAACTAAAGAAATGAGCTAGAAGCTCAGTGAGGTTCCGAACACATAAGCAACAATTCATCCAATACCTTAAACATAGAAAATCAATAATTCAAGTAACATTTACAATGGAAAGCGATAATAACACATATATTAAAAGGATACGAGCTCGCAAGGAGCCATTTGTTCGTTCGTTCGTTCGTTCATTCATTCGTTCTCCTGTCATTTCCCCTTATTCCTTCAATTATTTGAAAATACGTTTTTGTAAGTAAAACCCTCGTTCATTCGTTCATTTCATTCACTCCCTTCCTGGACGTTGGCCAGGCTCCACCAGAATACAAGGTAATACTCGAGTATACCAAACGTTCACCCAGGTCACCAAATCACCCGACCGAGACCGTTTCTGGCTCGAGTCGATCGGTAACAAGGGACAGGGTCCAGTTCAGCCAAAAGGCTTACATTCATGCACAAGTAACGTTCCAATCGTTCAATCGTTGAAAATGTCACAATCATTTAGGTCGAGTGCGATAAAGTACGCACTCGCCTAGAAAACTCATTTTGGCAATCCTTGAAAGCATTTAACACGTTATCAGTCATTCATACAAGCCATATGATCAAGAAGCATAACCAACAAGGAACGCTCACCTATACAAGCAAAAGAACGTCCAAACTATCCTTCCGAATATTACCCTCAGTCACCGAGAAAACCTAAGATTAAACGAGAGAGCATATTACAGTTCATCTAGCAAACAAGTAAGTAAAATCAAAGAAAAACCGGCAAATGATGAGTAAAACGTATAAAGACGACTTTATAGTGAAAAGGGGGTATTTGGATTGGAGGACGGAAATAACTAGGGTTTCATAAACCAAACGCAAAACTAACTCAAACGGGGTATAAAATGTCCGGCGGAAAACACTTGGACCAAAGACAACTCGGACTCCAACGAGATAGGCTAAAAATATTGTTTCTGGATCGTTTAGGTAGTTCAAAATCAACTCATACCCAAGTTAGCTCAGGTATAGACTGTAAACGGTCAATGATAAAAATCAGGGTGGAAAAGGAGGCACAACGGCCATTAACTTACACAGCTGTAAAACCATCACTTAAAAGTGGTTTCACGTTGTGGCCGAGAACAGCGAATATTGCTCTCTATATTTTGGTAAGCGCGTAAGTACATTTGGGAGTTTAAAACTAAAGAGGCATTCATGTTTTAATACATGGAAAAGGTCATGTAGTTGCAAACAATAAGGTAACAAGTTACAAATAGAACTTAACGGATCGGACTTGTTGAAAGAACCGATTGACATTTTCAATAAATAACATCCAACTCGACCTTTAGTTTAAAACTCCAAATGTTACTTACTCCTTACCAAAATATAGAGGCATGATTTAGGGTTCTCGGCCACAAGTGAACCACTTTTAAGTGAGGTTTTAAGTGTGTAAGTAAGGCAGCGTTGTCCTCCTTTTCACATGATTTTTATCATGACGTTTAGTCTATACGAGCTACTTGGGTATGAGTTGATTTTGAACTACCTAAACGATCCAGAAACAATATTTTTAGCCTATCTCGTTGGAGTCCGAGTTGTCTTTGGTCCAAGTGTTTTCCGCCGGACATTTTATACCCCGTTTGAGTTAGTTTTGCGTTTGGTTTATGAAACCCTAGTTATTTCCGTCCTCCAATCCAAATACCCCCTTTTCACTATAAAGTCGTCTTTATACGTTTTACTCATCATTTGCCGGTTTTTCTTTGATTTTACTTACTTGTTTGCTAGATGAACTGTAATATGCTCTCTCGTTTAATCTTAGGTTTTCTCGGTGACTGAGGGTAATATTCGGAAGGATAGTTTGGACGTTCTTTTGCTTGTATAGGTGAGCGTTCCTTGTTGGTTATGCTTCTTGATCATATGGCTTGTATGAATGACTGATAACGTGTTAAATGCTTTCAAGGATTGCCAAAATGAGTTTTCTAGGCGAGTGCGTACTTTATCGCACTCGACCTAAATGATTGTGACATTTTCAACGATTGAACGATTGGAACGTTACTTGTGCATGAATGTAAGCCTTTTGGCTGAACTGGACCCTGTCCCTTGTTACCGATCGACTCGAGCCAGAAACGGTCTCGGTCGGGTGATTTGGTGACCTGGGTGAACGTTTGGTATACTCGAGTATTACCTTGTATTCTGGTGGAGCCTGGCCAACGTCCAGGAAGGGAGTGAATGAAATGAACGAATGAACGAGGGTTTTACTTACAAAAACGTATTTTCAAATAATTGAAGGAATAAGGGGAAATGACAGGAGAACGAATGAATGAACGAACGAACGAACGAACAAATGGCTCCTTGCGAGCTCGTATCCTTTTAATATATGTGTTATTATCGCTTTCCATTGTAAATGTTACTTGAATTATTGATTTTCTATGTTTAAGGTATTGGATGAATTGTTGCTTATGTGTTCGGAACCTCACTGAGCTTCTAGCTCATTTCTTTAGTTTTGTTTTCCTTAATAGGGGAAGGCGAGCCAGAACGGAAGCTTTGTGTAGGCTAGCTTAGGTTAGATCTCTGTTTTGTAATGGTTCTCGCCCTAGTGCTTGGCACGGGCTAGATGTATTGTGGATTGAGAACCTTTATATTTTCGATGTTGTATTTCCTTTTGAGATAGCGATGTATATAATTTTGCTTTAAGTTTTGGATCGTTGTTTTGTTTTTTTTTCCTTGTGGGCTTATTCTGGTTTTGGTTGAGGTTGAAGTGAACGACTGAGTCCCGGCGAGAACTGGGCAGGCGATCCGCCGAACCCTTTGGTTCGCCTTAGGGGGAGGTAGGGCTATCACAAGATGACCTTTTTAATATCAATCCTGACATTGTTAGGGCTCTATGAACGAATTTCAAAGTGCTGTACGAAAGCTATTGTCTGCGTGGTGCCATTTGGGGCTGCAATGAACGTCACATGTTGGCATCAAACATTTGGGCTGCAAGGAATTTCAAAGTGTTTGTAAAGTTATGCACTATTGTTCTACGATTCAGTTAATTTTGTTTTGGTGTTGTTTAGGTATTTTTATTATCGATATTTGAAAATTCAAAGTCCAACATGCTTGAATTAGCCCAAGATTTGAATTTTTTTTGTTATAATTCTTGTTCGAGCTGTACAAATTATTGTAAAACTGTGGAATTGTACGTGAGTGTGTATCTTTCTGTGTGAAAGAAAGATTGTGTGCTATGAGTTAATTAACTTGAGTTTATTGTGTTCTTCATTCATGTTTATTTTTCATATTGCTTCATTTCTCCGGACTCTTCGTACTTTATGTGGAGGTATGCATGCACTTCATTATGGTCCAGAATGGCATAAGCTTTACATTCCTTCTTAAGGGCCTTTGTTGTCACTCAATATGAAAAATGATTGATTGATGTCTAAAATATGAGAGCAAAAATTAATATGTCTTCATGATAGAATTTTTAGTGAACTTTACTAGTGTGGTCTCACCCCTTAATCACCTCAATTGCCAATTACTTCAATACTTCAGTTCTACGAGTTATGCATTTGCATAGACACTACATATAACTTACCAAGAATTTACATGTTATTGTTAAAAAAAATGAGAATACCAGCAAATTTTTCAATATTTTTGACACTATATATTGGGCATTGGCTGTGCCTTGCATAGCCAGAAAATCTCTAGTACTAATACAACAAGCAAAAGGCCATTTGTGGAATAAAAATATCATCTCACACATGAAAATACTATTTTATTGCTACTTGGACTGAATTGTTGCTAAAAATATAAAAGCAAGGGAAGTTAGTGTAATTTTCAAAACCTCAGGGAAGCTCAGTGCAACTATTAAAAACCTTAAGGGAGGTTTCTAAAATTATCCCTTGAGAAAATTATAAAACATAGGCCTTGTTTGGCAAGCAAGTTTTTGGCCAACTTTGTCTGTTACAAGTTTTTAAAACAACTTTAGCTACAGTAACTTTAAAAAACTTCTCAAAATTTTTAAACTATACACTTCAAAATATCCAAAAATTTACACACTTAAAAATTTTTTTCTACAACTTCTACAGTAAACTACAGTAAGGTTTTAAACAAACACCCAAAAAAGCGCTTGCCAAATGGAGTCATAAGTATACCAATTTGAGTGACACCAAAGCCTACCTAACCCCAGATGCTGCGTGGATCAAGGAACTTGAGTTAGCAGTCCAGTGACATGGTGCCATTCACCACTCAAATCGGGCGATCTGGGCCTTCATAAAATTGTAAAATCAAATAACCCAGATCGAATTGAACTCCGGCAGTTTACCTTAACACCCCCATATCTAAAGCCCATGATATCAGGTATAGGGTAATCCTTGATTAATTGGTTAATTATTGTGAAACTAATAAAATAAACTACTAAAAGAAAAGAATGAAGATTGTACAGCAAAAAGAAGGAAATAGTAAGAATGTTTCTATTATTCACTCATCATATGTTCCAAAGTTTCAAAGGTTATAGATGAGCCATGTTAAGTCCTCTACTTATAAGTGATATAAGGCCAAAAGTATATAATAACGGAACCAAGAGGGCTGAGAGGGCCATGGCCTTCCTTAAGTTTTGAAAATTTTAATTCACAGTATGTAAATATATATGTAAAATAAAGTTAACCCCCCAAATTTTTTTATAACTTTAGTTTATATTATGAGAGTTTATATATATATATATATATATATATATATGTGTGTGTGTGTGTGTGTGAATTAACCACTTTTGAATTAATTTTTTCTTCAAAAAAATTATTTATTTTTTATTGTGCTAATTATTTAACTTTCAAAAAAGTAAATATATAATTTGATGATCCATAGTAAATTGACCCAATTTGATATATTATAATAAAAAGACCCAATTCATAATTATCAATGGATTAAAACAAAAAAAAATTACTTTATTGGCCCATATACAAATATACAATTTATCCTAATTGATTAGACTTGTTCTCACTTTTCCTATATCAACTGCAACAACAAAATGGGCATTTTCAATTATAAAGATAATCAAGACAAAATTTTGAAATAAGATGGAAGATAATTTCTTAAATGATTGTCTAACTGTGTACATAGAAAGAAATTGTTGGAAAATTTAGTATGATTCATTCATAGATGAATTTAGTTCTATGAAAGAATGTAAAACTCAATTTACTTTTTAAAAAAAGAGGTTGAAATTTCAAGGTTTATTAATATAACTTTTATCTTTTTAAATTGAAAATAGTGATATTTATATTGCATGGATATTTATATATATTTTTTGCACAGGCTACATATTGGAGCATCTTCTCATAATGTGCAACTTGGGTGGTTTGTGATGTTGTAAGATATTTAATCAAAGGTTATTTCTTGTCTTAATTTTTGTTATGATTATGCTACATATTTATGAAATTGACATTCCTTTATAATTAAAGTTAATATTTGATGATTTTAGATGTCATATACTTAAATAGATGGAAATTATTTTAAACATAATATAGTAAGATAATTTTGTTACAAAAATTTTGGCTCCCCAAGAAAAAAGATATTCTTGAATCCATCACTATGATATGTGTGTGTGTGTGTGTGCGTCTGTATAGATATAAATTTAGTACTTCAAGTACGTGAATTGAATAGTTATATAGATGAACTCAAGAACTACTAGAAGATACATAAATGTACCAAAGAACCTTGTAGGGGTACGAATATTCTACTGTATCTCTTAGGGAGATGAATGGATATCCACACTTATTATTACATTAATTCATAACACTCTCCAGTACACAAAGAATACGTCTCATTAAAATCTTATTAGGAAAAAATCTGGTAGGAAAAAAATCCTAGTGAAGGAAAAAGAGTACACTATTCTTGTGTATCAATTTTGCATATAACTTCCCTATTGTAAACATCATCTAAGATCTCTACGTTAGCATATTCTAAAATTTTTCATTAATTTTTTAAATGTTGCAATCAACAATGTCATGGTAAATAAATTTACCTGATTTTTACTTTTCAATGTCGTTATTTAGGAGAGGAATTAAATAAAGTCATAATAAATGATATATCAAGTCTAATACAATTTGCAATATATTTTAGCGTACCAATTGCACTAAAAAGATCTTTATCAAGATCAAGTAACCAAACGACCATTGGATACTTAATGGATATGCTTTATCTATATAAAATTACTTTAATACCTTCTGGGTATAAGCAGATTAAATTCCATCTTCCAAATATTCAATTTGTAAACCAAGGCAAAATTTTATCATTTCAAAATCTTTGATTTCAAATTTTATCTTTAACTATTCATAAGCTTTTAGTAACATTTTAGGAGTTCCAATCATATTCAAAATCATCAATACATATAGTTCGAATACCCATTTATATTCAACTAGCTTTACACCTTCTAATGTTTGGATTACAAATCCAAAAAGTTTTAGTTTTACCAATGAATTTGATTCTGATTGGAATGTATCTTTTCATTTTGGTCAATTATTTCTATATTGACATGCATCAACTGATATGTTTTCATGATCCTCATTAACTTTAGTGATGTCAAGTGCTACATTATATGTAAAAATATTTATATCTATTCGCTTAGGCCCAACCTTTTTGAATTTTCTATAATTTCATTCTCTTTAGGAGTATGCTCTTCAGGAGGTGACTCTTCAAGAGCGACCTCTTCAAGAAGTCGAATTCTACCACTAATATTTACTTAATTTTTTGAGATATGAAATCAAGATGTCTAACATGACTTAGGGGAGCTAGTATTAAACTCGTTTGTAACACTTGTATGTATCCTTCAAGGTATTAATTTTAATCAAAGTATTTCCAATTGGAATTATTTAGTAACTCTTCTAGAGTCAATAAATATATCTCACAATTGATTTGCAACTTTCTACAAATGAATAATGTTTTGAACTTCCAGTTCACATTATTTTGTATGAGGATCAAGGAAATCTAACAATATTTATCAAGTGATTTTCTTTCTCAGTTGACCATTTCCTTCCGCCAATGTCGGGAATTATAGTTCATCACAATGTCAGTAAATCATTCAATAAATAGATCACCTATCAATATTTCATGATGTTTAATTGTAAAGGATGATTCATACCTGATATAGATTTTCAAATTTCTATCAGAGCCACATATAATACAAAAGGGTAAATATGAGTACTTGTTGGCTCTTAAAACCAAGCAAATTCTCACTTTTGTTAAATCATAAATTTACTAGGATCAAAAAACGTTTGACTTACTATGGGTGATGATTTTGAATTGATTATAAACCAAATGAGAATAAAAGCAATCATGTCAGTAACCATTTGCTTCTTGAATTGTTTTGTAATATAATCAATCTTTGTCACACTTGTTCTTTTAATATGATATCTATTTCTTCAAACATGAGAACAAAATAGTCTATTATTTATGTTAGCCTTTGCTCTTTCCCAGAGAATTATAATAGCTTATCTAGAGCTTTTAAACAATCTTGTATTACCACTTCTAATATTAGTATTAATATTCCCTGTTTGTATCTTTGTATGCATTCATTACACTAGCAATGATCAAAGTATCATCATCACCATGTTAAGGATTTCAAATATTTAGCTTTTATTTCTTTTTCAAGAAGAAAGTACAATTATTACCATCATGAATCAAACCATTCATCATGCACCTTCAGGATGTTTGTTCCCAAAAAAAAATATATGTTTGTGCTTAGTGATTGTTGAGTAGCAGGCAGCTGTACTTCACGATTACTCAAAGATTATCAAAAAAAAAAAAATGGAATAGGTTTGTGAGAAAAAACTTACCTCAATGATATTATAAAAGTAGAAATTTGTATTCAACAATCATTCAAAATTGAGACTGTATTTGATAGCTCAAAAGTAGAGACTTGTACTTGATTGTTCAAAGTTAGAGACTTATGCTTTACCTTTGCTCAATAATAGAGACTCGTGCTAATAACATATTGTGAAACTAATAAAATAAATTATTAAAAAAACAGAATGAAGACTGAAAAGCAGAAACAAGGAAATAATGAGAATGTTTCTATTATTGACTTATCAAATATTCCAAAGGTTCAAATGTTACAAATGAAGCATATAAACCCACTATTTATAGGTGATACAAGGCCAAAGTTGTACATTCCAACATTAGTATTAGTCTTGATATATGAATTTAGTATTTCAAGTAGATACATAAATATACCAATGAGGATGAATGTTTAGTGTATCTCTTGGAGAGATGAATGAACATTCACACTTATTATTTTATTAATTTCATAACATTAACCTCATTTTACTCTTTCAAAGTGGATCAAAATCTCAATTTGTTTTCTCAATCTAAAACAAAGTATCAATCTTATCCTGAAAATTAAGAAAACTCTCAAACCGATTTTGGTAAAGTGCATAACTGTTGACTAACTATAAAATGACCAAGTCAGTGGATAATTGTCATTTAATTCAACAAATTAGTTGGAGAATCAAGTTATGGGCTTGAAAAATGAGAGATTTGTCAACTTAATGGACAAAAATTGAGACTTAAAGCTAAAGTTCAGAGGACTAATATAAAATTG
>NW_020863282.1:0-67304 GCF_003713205.1 Coffea eugenioides | reverse complement strand
GAGAGAGTTCAATTCATTTTTTTTTTAAATACAAATAAGAAAGAATTAAATACTTTTGTTATTTAAAAATTAATTCACTTTTCTGTTCACGACCATATTCCAATCCTAATTCCGATAACCTTAAAGTAATATGATAATGTTAGACTCTTCTTTATTTTCTTTCTTTGCAAAATCTAATATTCTGTCTCCTTCTTTCCTATCTTCTTTTCTTTTCCAAATATTAATAAGTGTGAAAAAAAATTTGAGAAAATCATTTTATTTTTATGTTTTTGGATCTCTTAAAGTAAAAAAAAAATGAATAACCATTTCAATTTTTTTATTTTTAATTATTTACAAAAAAGAGTAAATATATTAAAAAAATTTTGACCATACTAGTTAGATTAACGATGAGATAAAATGCGTAGTTATCTTTTGATGCTGTAGTGGTAAACTTATCGGCTGACATTTGGGTGTTTTATAAATTGCCTTTCATTTGTGCTATCGCTGGTAATTCTGATCAACACATTTCCTTCATACTGCAACATCTGTGGCTACCACAAGCATTGCGATTCTCTTTTGTTCACACCAAATGCACATTAGAGGAGCATCGGGACCTATGGCAAGCCTTGTTGCTGGACAAACCAAGCTCCCAGCCTTGGTGTATTTGTGGAGACGTTAATGTGATTATTGCTCCTAATGAAAAGAAATGTGGCCATCCTTTCGGTAACACAGAGGGTTTGGAGCTTATGTCTTTCATGGAAGAGGCGGAAGTGTTTGATGTGGGGTTTTCTGGAGCCACCTTCACTTGGTGCAACAATCGTCAAGGTAGGGCTAGAATGTGGAAGCGATTGGACAGATTGATGATTAATGGGGAGTGCTCGGATTTACCTGATCACTCTCGGTGACTCATTTAGCTAGACATCCTTCCGATCATGCCCCGCTAAGAATCTCTTTTGCGTCGCGTCTGGATAACAAGCCGCACGTCTTCCGATTTCTCAATCTTTGGACTTCCAAGGTCTCGTTACTCGATGTCATTCGAACTGCTTGGCAGCGGAGCGCCAGGGCTCACCCATGAAGATTGACAAGTGATTAATTTACGTAATAATTATATGATATTTTATATTATTTTTAGTCACTTTGGGTATATTATTAGAAGAAAATGATTCATTTTGGCTATAATTGGTAAAAAATGCTTTTAAGTGGTTAAATGAGGTTTTTATCACTTTTTACTTGGATTTTGTGTATTTTGACAGTTTTGACACATTTTCGTATTTCGGCTATAACTTGAGTTACAATGATCGGATTGGGATGATTCTTGAACCCATTTGAAGGTAAGAGATAGATCTACAACTTTGGTGAAGACATCTGAATCCAGTTTGAAGGTTTTCCAAGTCAAAAAGCCGAAGTACAGTAGCCAATTTCATTTGGTCGAAGCTGAAACAGGGCAATGAGCAGTCAAGGGTATTTCGGTCATTTATCAGCCTACACAGATCCAAATGAGGTGATTCTTGATGCATTGGAAAGCTAACTTAAAGGGCTACAAGTTTTATGTTTTGGTCAAGAGCTAAATCAGCTTTTATCATCAAGAAAAGTTCAGTTGAAGTTGAATCAAAATCAGAGCAGAGCTGGAAATTGAACCAGAAGTGACCAAATGGTCACTGTAGCAATCCGGCCGGAATTTGGCCAGATTTCTGGCAGGATTATGGTCAGAAAAGGCTGCTTTGTACGCGTAAAACTCAATTTCACCTCCACCAACTCACATGCGTTGCTAGACATGTGAGAAACATCTCCAGCTGTAAAAGGAAGGTGGAGGCCTCATTTCTTGACCATCTTTCATCATAAAATAACCAAGATTGCAAGATTGAAAGAAGGGAGGAAGAGATTGGAGTCCATAGCAGAAAAGAGGAAGGGAGATACGGGAGAAACTTGGTCTGCAACAATGTAGTTCTTCCATCTTCTTAGTAGTAGGTTAGTTTAGTTTAGCTAGTAGTTCATCCTTTCTTGTTATTAGCTAGATTAAGAAGAAGATGGAGGATGAAGAAGGCAAGGAAGAAAACTCATGTGACAAGGGTTGTATTCCTTCCAAACTCTTTATCTTTTGTATTTGATTCCAAGTTTAGTTAATATACAAGTTCTGGATTTTGTGTTCATTATGTGTTTCTAAAGTTTATGCCTTGGGTTTGGTTGAACTTTCTACAATTGTTAGTGTTTATTATTTGGTTATTTGACTGCTATGATTTGAGCAAGTTATTTAGCACTTTGGCTCCTTAAATCATGATTAATCTGGTACCATTGATTGTGATTATCTAAGGTGTTATTTCTGTAATGAAAATTGAGATTTAACATTAGTTCAAGAAGTGCTAAACATAGGGAGTACACTCACGAAAGTAGAGGTGCATCTATGTGGTTTTTAGTGATTCATTTCATGTAATTTCATTGAAGAAATGAACTTGTAGCTAATTTCATAACCATGAGAATAGGTATGGATTAGTTATAAGTATAATTGATTCACTACGAAAGTAGGATTCAAATGCATAAGGAAATTACACCATAACTAGCCTAGATGTAGTATTCAATGATCCAAATATAGCACTTGCATGAGTAGTTAGGGATACCACAACCCAAGGAGCTTTCATTTGTTATTTTGTATAATTTCAGTAGGTTAAATTTGTTATAATTCATTGATAGTCTAAATAATAGAGAAGCTTTAGTAATACCGGTAATTGTTCACTCTTCCCTGTGGGATCGACCCGATATATACCCTAAACTACTAGTTGACCTGTATACTTGCAGTGAACGGGTGTAATTCGGTATTTTTTAGCTTGCACGTATGTAAAATACCCGTCAAGTTTTTGGCGCCGTTGCCGGGGAAGATTTGGCAATATCGGTGTGAAGAGCAACTTTATTAGTTTAGACATATTATTAGTTATAATGTAAATGTTATTTTCTGTTATTTTTGTATTTTATGTGTATGTGTTTCATTACCTATTTTTCTTACTAATTTTGCTTTTGAGGTTGTTTAAAAGCAATTTTAGGTGATGAGAAGGGTAGGTCAATAGATGGTTACCAAGTGCAAAGCTCCTTCAACAGAGGTAACCAAGAATTTACTGAATGTATGTCTTTTGAAGATGGTTTAAAGTGCTTAAAGGCAAAATTTGATGTAATTAAGTTACAAGTTCAAATGGACACCATGATGCATGAAATTGAGCAAAGAAGGAATGTTAATGCTTTTAATTCTTATCATGTGATTTGTGACTTGTGTGGAGGTTATCATGCAACTAATACATGTATGCAAGCACAAAATGTGGATTACTACGATGAATTAGAGCATTACAATCCTTGTTTTGATCAATATAGTGCTAATTGTAGCAATTCTCCTGCTTATGGTTGGAATAATCAATGTGCATATAGTGATTTTGAAAATTTTTATGATTACCAACTTGAAAGTGTCCAATTCGAATCAAAACCATCTTGGGAGTTGGCAATAGAGAAGTTAGCTAATGCACCTCTACCTTGGGAGTTAGAAAGTGAACCATTAGCTAATGATTCTAATGCATCTTGGGAGCTAGCTGTAGAAAATTTTTCTAATCAATTTGATTTAGCATTAGAAAAGCTAGCAAATGTAACTTCCGACCGTTTTGATAGGATTGAGGAAAGAATAGATGAATTAGCTTCTCACTTTGGTAGAATACATGAGCAATTGAATGCATTGTGTGAAGTTATTTCCTCTAATAATTTGCAAAATGATCCTAGCATGAATGGTGGGAATGTTGTATGTGAAAATGGGTTGCATTTTGATGAAAATAATGAATCTCAATTGTGTTTCAATGAGCAACTGTCCATTTCACATGATAATATCTTTGGAACTAACTTTGAGCCTCAAGAGGTGAGTTTTAAGGACTCATTTTTCACCCCTCTTGAGGAGTGCATTGAAAGTATAGGTTCTAAAGGTATTCCTGCCCAAGATACTCTCATGACATTTCCTTTGGTAAGTTCTCAAGTGGTGCATGTTCAAGGTAATATCTATGAAACACTTGGAATAGGTAAGTCACTTTCATTTCTCACATCATTAGATCATGTGGCTTTGGCTATAAAGTCACCATTTAATGATCCACCACGGCCTAAAATGGTGGATTATTCGTTAACTAAACCTCCTTGAAAAATGAGGAGAAATAGTCAAGCTATTGACTTTAAAGAAGCGCTTATTGGGAGGCAACCCAATGTTTGTTTAAGTTGCTGTTACTTTGGAGTGATTTTATGTTTAAAGTATAAGTTTGAATAATTTTGTTATTTTTCATTTGTAGGTTTTGGAAAAGTGACCAAATGAGGCAAAAAAGGCGAAATTTGATCAAAGATCTCAATACCTCAAATTCAGTAATTGTGGTTTTTGATGCATTAAAGAGGTTTAGAATGCATGTTTAGATCATTTTACATGTGCGTGAATGGTTTATTTTGACATAGAAATGATCTATGATGCATTTTGGGAAATTGGGGTATCATTTGTAATTATTCAAAAGTTGAATTTCTGCTAAATTTTACAGCAGAAAACGCGTTTTTCAATGAAACGCGCCACTGAATCGCGTTTTCATAGAATCGCGTTTTCAAATCTGCGCCTATAATTAAGAAAACGCGCCTTCAAAACGCGACAGGAAGTCGCGTTTTCTACCAAGTCGCGTTTTCCAGCCTGTTCAGAAATAAAAAACGCGCCTTCAAATACGCGACTTAAAGTCGCGTTTTCTCACGTAGTCGCGTTTTCAATGCTGCAAATTTGGTGAAGAAACGCGACTTCACAAAACGCACCTTGAGGCGCGTTTTCTTGAGCCGCGTTTTCTGAGCACAATGATCTGACCTCGGATCCTTTCAAAAATGACCTCGGATCCTTTTAAAAACGAAGGCTTGGATCACTTTTCAACTCTACTTTTCTTCATGTTGGCTTGTTTTTAGTAAGTTTTAGTTCTTCGATTAATGTTTTTGTGTGTTTTGTAGGTGGCAATGGTAAGAGTTCATGCAAATGATCTCAATTGCAAGGGTGTTTATATTAAGGCAAAAAGGGAGTTTTCATGTTCAATTGCTGCATTTCATGCATTTAAAGTGTTTCATGTTTAAGTTATATTCATGCATGATCATGTTAAATTTGAATTTTATTCAAAGAACATGAAGTAGGTTGAATGTGGAAGGTTGGCCAAGCAAATTTGGAGGAAAAACTGCAGAAAACAGCTTTTTCTGCAGCAAATCCGGCCATAAATCCGGCCAAATGTTGGCCGGATTGAAGGCCGGATAGTCAGGGGAGAAAAGAAAATTTTTTCGGAGCTACTGCCTAATATCCGGCCGAAAATCCGGCCTGAAATCCGGCCAAAAACTGGCCGGATTGTAAAAAAAAAAAAAACCACTGTAGCGAATCCGGCCAATAATCCGGCCGGAAATCCGGCCAGAAACTGGCCGGATATGCAACAGTAAAAAAAAAAAAAAAAAAAAATTCTACCCAGAATCCCTCCAACAATCCCTCCACGAATCCCTCCAATTTCTGGCCTGATTGTGAACAGTAACCAGCGTAAGATGAATCCGTTTCACGGATTCCTCACAATTTTTCTCCCTTCTTCTTCAACCTACACACACACTCACACCTCAAACACACACCACTCACTAAAACACCACTTTTCACCATTTAATCTTCAAATAACCTTCACCAAATCACTTTCTCCCATCTTTTAGAGTGAATTTCATAGTACATATTCTTTCAAAAACAACTCTAAAGTGGATTCAACCTTACCAATAGTTAGGGTTGTACTTTCTTGAATCACTCAATTGAGGTCAAATTGGAGTAAGTTTCTTGGGGGTTTTCACATCATATTCATCTCTAAACATCACCAAACCACCTTGAGGTAACAATTCTTCACCTAACTTTGTTATTTGAATTTTGCCATGGTTGAATATTTTTTATTTTTAGGCAATTTTTAATATGTGAAGTTAGGTGCATTTATTTGAGTTTATTGATGCTATTGGTGATTGTTAGTGATAACTATATTTTGTGATTTGCATTTATTGTACTTATTTGGTGAATTCTTGCTAGTTTTATGCTTAATTTGGCTTGATGACGAAGTTGCATATTAAGTAGCCAAATGTAGCATTTTAATTAGCTTAGTGGGAGTTTTTTATATTTATGTGAGTAATTTAGATTATCTAATGAATGAAAAGGTGCTTGATTGAATGATTTTGTGAATTCTTAGGTAATTCTAAAAGAAGAGGTGAATTGAAGATGACCTTAATTGATGAATTCATAAATGCACTTACAATTTTTGTGATTCAATAGTTTTTAGTATTTCATGAATTCTCACGAAGGTCATTTATATTTTGGTTTGGTGTGTTTGCCTCCATTTTGAGATTACTTTTGTACTTGCGGGGATTTGATCATTGATGACAAAATGTATAAATGGAACTTATTTTGTTCATGATTGTGGATTTTTTGTGTGAAATTAGCTTCCCTTTGCTTTGGATACTAATGAATAGATTTCATTAGCAAAGATTAGCTCATTTCATGTTTTTATCCCATGAACATTGTATGGTTCCACATGCTCGATCATTTTTCCTTTTTCCTTGACTTGCATGTTTCTTCTTGTTGATTGCAACCTTTTATTTTTAAGAAATTTATTTGTTTTGATTTTGTCTTTTTCAGGGAACTCTCCATTCTTTCTCAAATACGGTTGGAAATTCATCACATTGCCATGGATTTGGATCGCGCAAGTTCAATTGAGCAGTATTTTCTTTTACTCCTTATTTATTTTCCTTTTCTCACATTGAGGACAATGTGAAGTTTAAGTGTGGGGGAGGAAATATTTGAACTTGCAAATACTTTCTATGTGATGATATTTTGTGGATTTAAATGCTTAGAAATGTTGGAATTGTGTTTGAATTATTTGCCATGTGGATAATTTGATTGAAATTGGGTTTGTTGGCAGGGAGTTTTCTTCCATTTATATGGGGAAACTCCGTCAAAATTTTTCTAACATCTTGTCCAATATTTCACTATAGCCCAAAAGTTCTTCAATTTTTTTCATTTTTATTTCAAAAAGGGCCAAAGTATTCCAACCTTAAGTGTTTAATTCTTCCAATTGTTGAAACTTTATATGTATTTTGGAAAGTTTAGTCCTCATTTAACTTGAAAATGGTTATTATGCAATTAGGATTTTTGCATTTTAGAAAGTATATTTGGTAAAGTGAGGAAAATTATGCCTATAATTTTATATGTTTAATGAAATTTCTTCTCTTTACTTAATTTTATAAGTAAGTGATTGATATAGTTGATAAAAGGTTATACTCCTCCTTTGATTGTTCTTATATATTTTCTAAGAGGGAATATCTATTTATTGTCCTTTATTTTTGAAGAAAAAAAGTAGAAAAGAAAAAAAGAAAAGTAAAAAAAAAAAAGAGAAAAGAAAAGAAAGTAAATAAAAATTGTTCTACTCCAATGATTCTCGTACCAAGTAACCGGGGGTTGGTATCTACAAATGTCGACATTCGCGTAAAAAGGTACTTGAATTAAGAGTATGCATAGCAACTTGAATAAGTGAAATGTTGAGTAACCGGGGATCTTCACCTAAAAGTGTCGATTTTCGCGTAAAAAGACATTCTCACTATTTAAGTAAAACCAGTATGAATAAATCCCTCTTAGTTGTAAAATTTTGAGAAAAAGATGATTATAGGAGGAGGAAGGCTATAAATCGACTATGTGATTTGCTTATTTGTGAAATTAGGTTAGGGTAAGAGATTACGTTTAACTTGTTGAATTAAGGTATACTTATCTTTCCTTTACTTGATATTATGAGTATTTAGTGTAAATTGAATAATTGCATAATGATTATTTTCCAAGTCTTGAGGAATTAAATTGGACAAAGTGCATATATTGTTTCACCTCTTGAATCATTGCATTTGATTATGTGTGAATTGCTTGAGGACAAGCAATGATTTAAGTGTGGGGGAGTTTGATAAGTGACTAATTTACGTAATAATTGTATGATATTTTATATTATTTTTAGTCACTTTGGATATATTATTGGAAGAAAATGATTCATTTTGGCTATAATTGGTATAAAATGCTTTTAAGTGGTTAAATGAGGTTTTTATCACTTTTTACTTGGATTTTGTGTATTTTGACAGTTTTGACACATTTTCGTATTTCGGCTATAACTTGAGTTACAATGATCGGATTGGGATGATTCTTGAACCTATTTGAAGATAAGAGATAGATCTACAACTTTGGTGAAGACATCTAAATCCAGTTTGAAGGTTTTCCAAGTCAAAAAGCCGAAGTACAGTAGCCAATTTCATTTGGTCGAAGCTGAAACAGGGCAATGAGCAGTCAAGGGTATTTCGGTCATTTATCAGCCTACACAGATCCAAATGAGGTGATTCTTGATGCATTGGAAAGCTAACTCAAAGGGCTACAAGTTTTATGTTTTGGTCAAGAGCTAAATCAGCTTTTATCATCAAGAAAAGTTCAGTTGAAGTTGAATCAAAATCAGAGCAGAGCTGGAAATTGAACCAGAAGTGACCAAATGGTCACTGTAGCAATCCGGCCGGAATTTGGCCGGATTTATGGCCGGATTTCTGGCCGGATTATGGTCAGAAAAGGCTGCTTTGTACGCGTAAAACTCAATTTCACCTCCACCAACTCACATGCGTTGCTAGACATGTGAGAAACATCTCCAGCTGTAAAAGGAAGGTGGAGGCCTCATTTCTTGACCATCTTTCATCATAAAATAACCAAGATTGCAAGATTGAAAGAAGGGAGGAAGAGATTGGAGTCCATAGCAGAAAAGAGGAAGGGAGATACGGGAGAAACTTGGTCTGCAACAATGTAGTTCTTCCATCTTCTTAGTAGTAGGTTAGTTTAGTTTAGCTAGTAGTTCATCCTTTCTTGTTATTAGCTAGATTAAGAAGAAGATGGAGGATGAAAAAGGCAAGGAAGAAAACTCATGTGACAAGGGTTGTATTCCTTCCAAACTCTTTATCTTTTGTACTTGATTCTAAGTTTAGTTAATATACAAGTTCTGGATTTTGTGTTTAATATGTGTATCTAAAGTTTAAGCCTTGGGTTTGGTTGAACTTTCTATAATTGTTAGTGTTTATTATTTGGTTATTTGACTGCTATGATTTGAGCAAGTTATTTAGCACTTTGGCTCTTTAAATCATGATTAATCTGGTACCATTAATTGTGATTATCTAAGGTGTTGTTTCTGCAATGAAAATTGAGATTTAACACTAGTTCAAGAAGTGCTAAACATAGGGAGTACACTCACGAAAGTAGAGGTGCACCTATGTGGTTTTTAGTGATTTATTTCATGTAATTTCATTGAAAAAATGAACTTGTAGCTAATTTCATAACCATGAGAATAGGTATGGATGAGTTAGAAGTATAATTGATTCACTACGAAAGTAGGATTCAAATGCATAAGGAAATTACACCATAACTAGCCTAGATGTAGTAATTAATGATCCAAATATAGCAATTGCATGAGTAGTTAGGGATACCACAACCTAAGGAGCTTTTATTTGTTATTTTGTATAATTTCAGTAGGATAAATTTGTTATAATTCATTGATAGTCTAAATAATAGAGAAGCTTTAGTAATACCGGTAATTGTTCACTCTTCCCTGTGGGATCGACCCGATATATACCCTAAACTACTAGTTGATCTGTATACTTGCAGTGAACGGGTGTAATTCGGTATTTTTTAACTTGTATGTATGTAAAATACCCGTCAAAGATCTTATGTGATAAACTGCTTCATACTAGAAGAGCCATCCAGGAGTGGAATAAGCATACGTTTGGGAACATCTTTGACGCATCGCGGGAGGTAGAGATGGCAGTGCATCGGGCAGAGGCAAGATTGGAGAGTGAGGGCTCAGACGATGCTCAGGTGGAGCTTCGTATGGCTCAAGCCCAGCTCAATCGCGCTTTGTCAGTCGAAGAACAATTCTGGAAGCAGAAGGCCAGGGTGAAATGGATGCGTCAAGGCGATTGCAATTCCAGGTATTTTCATGCTATCCTGAGGCAGAGGAGGATACAAGAGGTTATTCATCGGATTAAAGATGTAAATGGAGCTTGGGTAGAATCCGATGAGGGTATATCTAATGAAGTAGTACTGTATTTTTCTGAGTTATTCTCTGAGCCTAAGGGCAATGCGACAGACTTGTTACATGTGATCCCAGCCTGTGTCCCAGTACAGGAGAATGCTCGCTTGGAGGCCGACCCATCTATGGAAGAGGTGAAAAGGGTCATTTTTGCAATGGATGGCGAGAGTGCAGCGGGACCGGATGGTTTCACTGGTAGGTTCTTTTCTTTTGCATGGGAAGTAATTGGTCCAGATATCTATAATGCAGTTTTGACCTTCTTTTGCGGGACTGAGATTCCTCGATTCCTTACTTCTACTTCTATTATATTGATCCCAAAGGGTCCGAACCCTTGCAATTTCTCAAAATTTAGACCGATTAGCCTATGCACTTTCTTTAATAAAGTGTCATCCAAGATCTTAGCGGATAGATTGGCCTCCTTCTTGCCGAGCCTGTCACCTCAACAAACTGGTTTTGTTAAGGGACGGAACATTACTGAGAACTATCTTTTGGCACAAGAAATAATGTCTGGGATACGCAAGTCATCAAGGGGAGGAAATGTTGCTTTAAAGTTGGATATGACCAAAGCCTGTGATAGAGTCTCTTGGCTATTTTTGATAAATGTCCTGCGGCGTTTCGGGTTCGGGGAAAGATTTATCGATATGGTGTGGAGGTTGATTTCTAATGTGTTGTTTTTGGTCATTATCAATGGAGCCTCCTATGGTTACTTTAAATCGAGGAGAGGGTTACGACAGGGGGATCCGTTATCACCCTCGCTGTTTGTGCTTGGGGCAGAGGTTCTTTCTAAGGCATTAAACATCCTTGCTTCACAAGCGGGTTTTCAGGGATTCAAAGTGCCGCTTGGGTGCCCTCCAGTTACGCACCTGGCCTTCGCCTATGATGTGCTGATCTTTGCTAATGGATCTGCTCGAGCCTTACAGAATATTATTCGGGTGCTGGATTTGTACCAAAAATCTTCGGGTCAGCTGGTGAATAGGCAAAAGAGTGGCTATTTGGTTCATCCTACCACCTCCATAGCGAGGCGGAGAGTAATCCAGCGAATCACGGGCTTTTCTCGGCAGCAACCGCCTATCTGGTACTTAGTGTGGCGACCCCACTTCCCCCTAAGGCGAACCAGAGGGTTGGCGGGCCGTCTGCCCAACTCTCGCCAGGACTCACGCAAGCACACTAACCCAAATCCTTCCGAAGATTAACCTAAGCTATTACAATAGCGATTCTTCCAAAATAAATCGATTTCTAACACCACATTAACTTCAAAGATAACCGCATCCGAAGTTAGCCAATCGGCGGCTCCTAAACACCTCACGCGTTATATTCAAGAGGAAAAGTCTTACAGTTTCCAAAACATATAATTTCATACAGACCGAATATATTCACATACAAGCCAAATATCATAATCAGAGTTTACACTTTTCCAGCTTCAAGTGGTAATCCCAAAACAAAACTATATCGTCTTATCCGAATACATTATAAACCGCAAAACGAAGTAATAAAGCTCAAATACATTCATAAGAAAGTCTAAGTAGTTCAGATTTCTCAAACTTCAAGACCTGTCAAGGAAAACAAATAAACGTGGGATGAGCTAAAACTCAGTGGTGCCCCAAAACATGCAATTAAATAAACAAATAGCAAGTATCGATTTCGACTAAAGTAAACAAATAGAAAAACGTATAATAACACAAGGTAGGATACAGGGGCTCTCAGGAGCCATTTTCCTCGCTTGATCACCATTCATCGTAGTTGACTCTCCGTCAACTCTCACTACTTATAATCCATGTAGATCCTCTAATTTTATTCCTAACCCGTCACCGTTCTTACCCCTGTCCCGGGCCCGAACGCCAACTAAGGAAGCAGTATACTCGAGATATACCATTAGAAAATTGGGAGCAGTATACTTGCGTATACCCTCAGGAAATTGGGAGCAGTATATGTTGACCTTGGTCGATCAATCCTTGGTTTTGATGATTAACAAACTAAAATGTAGATTTGGGCTAATGTTTTTATGTGAGCAATTTGTTAGAACAGATTCTTGTGGCACAAAAGAAGAAGCAAAAACAGGGCACTCATGTGGGACGTCCGAAAGGAAGCTATCGGACGTCCGAAAGGATGAAGAACATCAAGAAGGAAACTCTGTCGGACGCTCGTGAGGAAGCATCGGACGTCCGGAAGGATCGGACGCACGCATCGGACGCACATCGATCGCATCGGACGTCCGAGAAATTTCGCAAAGATTTGATGACTCTCTGACGACGTTCGGACGCATGGTTCGGACGTCCGACAGGTGGTTTGGACGCAGGGTTCGGACGTTCGACAGGTGGTTCGGACGTCCGACAGGCCAACGGCTAGTTTTGACAGCATTTAATATTTGACCGTTGGAGAGTCTTTTGGAGCCATTTCTCACCTTCTATAAACACCCCAAAGCACAAGAAGACACGAGACTTTTGCCAACACAAAATACAAGCTTACAAGTGAGATTTTTGAGTAGAAAGATTCTTTGTTGGTTGTATAAGGGGTTGGGGAAGTTGGGTTGTGAGGTTGCTCAAGTGAAGGTTATTCTCTAGGAGGAGTAAAACCTTGGTGAAAGTGAACCTATCACTTGAAGTGGTAAAACCTTGGTGAAGGTTGCCTCATTTGTATAAAATAGTTCTTAATTGGGTGAGTGATCTTTCAAGTGTAGGCTGTTGAGGGTTAACTAGAATTGTTGTAAAACTCCTTGGCTCAACCAAAGTGTGTTTGGGGTGAGGAAGGAGTGAGCCTTCACTTGTACATCTTGGTTAGCATCGCCATCTATTGAAGAGGCTATTGGATTGATATTTGATTTGCATTTCTTATCTTTTCTCTTTAATTAAGTTTTCTTTATTGTGCTTAAATTTGATATATCTTTGTGCATCATTGTGAAATTGTTTGTACTCATTGGGTTGCACCAGGCCTTACAGTATACTTGCGTATACCCTCAGAAAATTGGTCGAGAAATTCATCCAGCGACGTTACGGTAGTTGGATTCACGAGTCGAGGGATTCACCCAACGACGCAACTACGTTTAGATTCACGAGAAAATATTTCACGCAAGTCACCACTCGAAAGGCTAGTGCGATCAAGTACACACTGCTCACTTCGATGGATCAGAAACCACTTTTTGGCAATTATCACATATCAAGTCAAGAAAGCGCTTTAATCACGTAAGCATAGAACAAGCAGGGACACTCACCAAGAGTGAAGTTACTGATCAAGTTGGGAATCAAAGTCTGCGTCCTCGCTAAACCCTAAAATACCAAATTTTAAAACTATAAGTTGGCTATACTAGTTCTAGGATTACGTAGGAAAATTATTCGTAGTATAGTTAGTTTATTTGCTTGGAATAAGTCAACAACCCATGTAGTACTAAAACTAGTAAAATACTTTGTAATGTTTCTTTCATATTACTTTTCTTGTAAAAGTGTTACTAGAACAGATTTTACGTGAAATAATGTTTCTTGCCGATCAAGTTTTCTGCACGTTTAGTTAAAATCGCTAAAATCTCGTATTTTGGGAATTTCCTCTAGAAAACTAGCAAGGAACAAGTCTTAAAGAAAGAAAAGGAAATGAAACAAGACTTAGGGTTTTAAAAGCTAGAAAAGTTATTTTCTATAACTATCAAGGCTAGTTTAAGCTAAAGGAAAGTTGTCGGTTGGCAAAAATTTAGGGCAAACTATTAATTACTGAAGTTTATCGATTAATACTAGCGTAAAAATATTTGACGTGCGCGGGGTATACATATAATATTAAGCTCATCCCAATCAAGTTTTACATTTATAAATTCCTAAATACCCCACACGCGATTTATCGCAAGTATACGAATCGTGAGCGAGTATAGGGTATTAAGGGTCGATCCCACAGGGAAGATTGCAATTACCGATATTTTCAAACTCCTTTATTATTTAGACTACCACAAATATAAAATTTAAGAAAATAACGCTAGAAAGCTCCTAGAGATATGGAATTCCTTACTACTCTTGCAAATGAGATTATCGGTTAAGTGAATGCTATTATCTTGATTAGTTATGGCGTAATTTCCTAATGTATGTGAAACCTACATTCGTAGTGAATCAACTATACTTGTAATTAAACCATACCTACTCTCGTGGTTATGAAATTAACTACAAGTTCATTTCTTCTATGAAATTACATGAAACAAGTCACTTAAGCCGCATAGGTGCACCTCTACTCTCGTGAGTGTACTCCCTAGGCTTATCACTTCTTTGAACTAGTGTTAAATTCCAATTTTCATTGCAAACTTAACACCTTAAGATTATCATAATTAATGGCCAGTTAATCATGATTAGATAACCAAAAGTGATAAATAACTTGCTCAAAATAATATGACCAAATAACCAAATAAACATCATTAACAAAATATAGCAAGTTCAACCATAACTCTAGGCATAAACTTTAACTAAACATAATAAAAACACAAAGCCAACTTGTATTATAATTAAACATGAAATCCAATAAAAGAGAGAAAGTAGTAGAAGAGATATCACCCTTGTCACATGAGATTAACCTCTTCATCTTTGCTCCGCCAATCTTCATCCAAATCTAACTACAAATACAAGATGGATAAACTACTCTACCTATACTATACTAATGAACCAAGGAAACTCTAGTGAAAACTACATTTCTGGTGAGTTTCTCTAGCCTTCTCCCAAGTTATCTTGAATCCTGCAAGTCCATGGCTATATATAGATGAATGCAGTCAGGAAATGAGGCTTGAAACATCCCTTTTACAGCTGCTAATTGGTTGTCATACGTTCATCCATAGCTGTAAATTGTTGAAGGAGAAAACAGGTTGTACCAGCAGCTATTTCTGACCAGAATCTGGCTACTTCAACTGCTATTTTCTCTATGATGACGGCTGAATTAGCTCTTGCACAAAACATAGCAGTTGTAGTCCATTGAAATAGCTGTCCAATGCCTCAAGAATCATCCAATTTGGAGCTGTCTAGACCGAGATATGATAAAAATACCACTGACTGGTCAATTCCGCGTTTTCAGCTCTCAGCAGCAGACTTTGACTTCTGTATTTTGACATTTTGACTAGGAAAACAGCCGAATTGGACTTTGATGTCTTCACACCAAATGTAGATATATCTCTTAGCTTCAAAATGGTACCAAGATCACCTTGATCCGATCTGTGTAGCTCCAGATATAGTCAAAATACGAAAATGTGTCTGAATTGTCAAAGCTGACTTTTTCTTGATTCAAATTGCATTTTTCCTTTTACACTTCATATTTTATTTTCACCATTTTAATCCATCTTCAATCATCCAAATATTTTCTCAATGCACTTCATTTGATGATTGAATCATTAAACCTACAAAATATGAAGTTTTTACCATAAAAATCAATAGAAATGCAATTTTCATACTTTAACCACAAAATGCATATTTTCACTAGAATCTTAGTTAATTATTTATAAAACTAAATAAAACACACCAAAACTAATTAATAAAGCACACTAAAAATACGTAAAATATACTCTTATCAAATACCCCCACACTTGAACCATTGCTTGTCCTCAAGCAATAAGAAATACAAACCAACAATAATCCAAAATTTGAAAATAAACATATGTAGCATTTCAACTTCATTTCCTCAAAACAAAGTAAATAACCATTATGCAATTATTCAATTAAATTCAAGTACTCATAATATCAAGTAAAGGAGAGCCAATTATACCACCATTATAACAAATTCAAGTCAATTTCTCATCCTTAACCAATTTCATACGCAAGTAACTCATATGGCCAATAATATGCTTTCTAAACCCATGATCATCTTCTTATTTAACTTAAGGAGGGATTTATTTATATAATATAGCTAAATATTACTTAAGTTGTGAAAGTATCTTTTTACGCGAGGATCGACATTTTTAGATGAAGATCACCGGTTACTCAACACTTCACATACTCAAGTTGCTTTGCATACTCTTAATTCAAGTACCGTTTTACGCGAAAGTCGACATTTTTAGATGAAGACACCCGGTTACTAAGTACAAGAATCATTGGAGTAGAATAAATCTTTTTTTTTTCTTCTTTTTTTTTTCATTTATTTATTTTTTTTTTAAAGTAAAGATAATAACATTCCCTCGAAAGCATAATCATGAGAAGAGTATTGCAATTATTGACCATATTTATCACTTAACTTATAAAATCCAATAAAGAGAAGAAATTTCATCAAATATGCAAAAAAAATATAGGCATAATTTTCTCCACTTTAAAAGATATACTTTCCTACAAATGCAAAAATTATAATCACATAATAGTCATTTCCAAGTTAAATGAGAAAAGAAGTTTCCAAATCACATATATTTATCTCAAATATAGAAGGAATTTGAACTACTAATGGTATGGAACTTTGTTACCCCTTGAAAAAATTGAAAAAATATGAAACTTTTTGGGGCAAGTTTGCAATTTTGGACAAGATTTTAGAAAAATTTTGAATTTTAACACAAGTCCAATATTTGCAACTAATAATTCAATCACATACAATGTATATAATCTCAATTCTCCCCCCACACTTAACATGCACATTGTCCTCAATGTGTAAAAAGGAAAATGAAGATAAAGAAAAATAATACTCCCCTATTGTTGTGATTGAATATGAAGCTTCAAGGTATGTTGTTCGCCGGTCTTCATCACTTCATGAGTTCTATTGGATAACCATTAGTGATATAAACCTAAGAATGGAAAATGAGAAACCAAAGTGATAACAAAGGCTTAAGACATCAAAACGGCTATCCGTAACTTCAAGCCCTTGTTTTGGTGATGTACCTATAAAAAATACACAATAAGCAACTCAAGGTACAAGAAAATATGTGAGGAAAAGAAGAAAAAGAGAATCAAGGAACTTGCATTTTTTTCTTTTTTTTTTTTTTTCTCAGAAAACGTGGCTCAATAAAACGCGCCTTTAACTCGCGTTTTAGAAGTCGCGTTTTATGCACAAATCTTGCAGGAACAAAAACGCGACTGTGTTGTAAAACGCGACTTTTAGTCGCGTATTTGAAGTCGCGTTTTTGTATTATGATCCAGGCTTGAAAACGCGATTTAGCTTATAAACGCGACTTTGTGTCGCGTTTTACAGCGCGTTTTCTTCAGTCCCGTTGCAGAATTTGAAATGCGTTTTAATAAAACGCGACTCAGAAGCGCGTTTTCATGCTTGGTGCGTTTTCTTCTGCAATTTTTTTGCAAAAAATGAACTTTGAAAAATTACCATTGGTACCCCAATCACTCAAAATGCATCATAGATCATTTGTTTACAAAAATACTCAATGCATGCACATGTAAAACATTAAAAACATGCATTTTAGCCCCTTTTAACGGATCAAAAACAACAATTACTCAAATCGAGGGGTTGAGTTCCTTGATCAAATTTCGTCTTTTTCACCTCATTTGGTCACTTTTGCTTCCATTCCCAATACCTACAAATGAAAAATAACAAAATAACTCAAACACATACTGTAAACATAAAATCACACCAAAATAATATAAATAGCCAAAACATTGGGTTGCCTCCCAATAAGCGCTTTTATTTATAGTCGTTGGCTCGACTATATCACCTCCTTTTTCAAGGAGGCTTGGTTAACGAATAATCCACCATTTTAGGTCGTGGTGGATCATTAAAAGGTGACTTTATAGCAAAAGTCACATGTTCTAATGATGTGAGAAATGAAAGTGACTTACCTATCCCAAGTGTTTCATAGATATTACCTTGAATATACACCACTTGAGAACTTACCAAAGGAAATGTCATGAGAGTATCTTGGGCAGCAATACCCTTAGAACCTACACTTTCAATGCACTCCTCAAGAGGGGTAAAAAATGAGTCATTAAAACTTACCTCTTGAGGTTCAAAGTTAGTTCCAAAGATATTATCATGTGAAATGGATATTTGCTCATTAAAACACACTTGAGATTCATCATTTTCATCAAAATGCAACCCATTTTCACATACAACATTCCCACCATTCATGCTAGGATCATTTTGCAAATTATTAGAGGAAATAACTTCACACAATGCATTCAATTGCTCATGTATTCTACCAAAGTGAGAAGCTAATTCATCTATTCTTTCCTCAATCCTATCAAAACGGTCAGAAGTTGTATTAGCTAATTTTTCTAAAGCTAACTCCCAAGATGGCTTAGAATCATTAGCTACCATTTCAATTGCCAACTCCCAAGATGGTTTTGATTCATATTGGACACATTCAGGTTGGTAATCGTAAAAATATGAGGAATTATTATAAGTACATTGATTATCCCAACCATACACAGGAGAGTTGTTCCAATTAGCACTATATTGATCAAACCAAGGATTGTAATGCTTTAATTCATCATAATAATCCACATTTTGTACTTGTATACATGTATTAGTAGCATGATAATCTCCACACAAGTCACAAATCACATGATAAGAATTAAAAACATTTGCATTCCTCATTTGTTCAATTTCCTGCACAATTTTGTCCATTTGAACTTGTAGCATCATAACATCAAATTTAGCCTTTAAGCACCTTATACCATCTTCAAAAGACATACCTTCAGTAATTTCTTGGTTACCTCTGTTGAAGGAGCTTTGCACTTGGTAACCATCCATTGCCAATCTTCCACTTCTCAAGCTTTGTCCTCCCAGTTCACCTACCCTCCTCATTATCTAAAATTACTTTTAAACAATCTCAAAAGTATGATTAGTTAAGAAGGATAGATTCCAAGACACAAACTAAAACAGAAAAAAAAAATAATAATAATAATAATAAAAGTTGACAAAAAAAAATGGCATAAAACACACAAGATACAACAAAAATAACAAAAATAAGAAAAATTGTCTAAATTAATAAAGTTGCTCTTCACACCGATATTGCCAAATCTTCCCCGGCAACGGCGCCAAAAACTTGACGTGCGCGGGGTATACATATAATATTAAGCTCATCCCAATCAAGTTTTACATTTATAAATTCCTAAATACCCCACACGCGATTTATCGCAAGTATACGAATCGTGAGCGAGTATAGGGTATTAAGGGTCGATCCCACAGGGAAGATTGCAATTACCGATATTTTCAAACTCCTTTATTATTTAGACTACCACAAATATAAAATTTAAGAAAATAACGCTAGAAAGCTCCTAGAGATATGGAATTCCTTACTACTCTTGCAAATGAGATTATCGGTTAAGTGAATGCTATTATCTTGATTAGTTATGGCGTAATTTCCTAATGTATGTGAAACCTACATTCGTAGTGAATCAACTATACTTGTAATTAAACCATACCTACTCTCGTGGTTATGAAATTAACTACAAGTTCATTTCTTCTATGAAATTACATGAAACAAGTCACTTAAGCCGCATAGGTGCACCTCTACTCTCGTGAGTGTACTCCCTAGGCTTATCACTTCTTTGAACTAGTGTTAAATTCCAATTTTCATTGCAAACTTAACACCTTAAGATTATCATAATTAATGGCCAGTTAATCATGATTAGATAACCAAAAGTGATAAATAACTTGCTCAAAATAATATGACCAAATAACCAAATAAACATCATTAACAAAATATAGCAAGTTCAACCATAACTCTAGGCATAAACTTTAACTAAACATAATAAAAACACAAAGCCAACTTGTATTATAATTAAACATGAAATCCAATAAAAGAGAGAAAGTAGTAGAAGAGATATCACCCTTGTCACATGAGATTAACCTCTTCATCTTTGCTCCGCCAATCTTCATCCAAATCTAACTACAAATACAAGATGGATAAACTACTCTACCTATACTATACTAATGAACCAAGGAAACTCTAGTGAAAACTACATTTCTGGTGAGTTTCTCTAGCCTTCTCCCAAGTTATCTTGAATCCTGCAAGTCCATGGCTATATATAGATGAATGCAGTCAGGAAATGAGGCTTGAAACATCCCTTTTACAGCTGCTAATTGGTTGTCATACGTTCATCCATAGCTGTAAATTGTTGAAGGAGAAAACAGGTTGTACCAGCAGCTATTTCTGACCAGAATCTGGCTACTTCAACTGCTATTTTCTCTATGATGACGGCTGAATTAGCTCTTGCACAAAACATAGCAGTTGTAGTCCATTGAAATAGCTGTCCAATGCCTCAAGAATCATCCAATTTGGAGCTGTCTAGACCGAGATATGATAAAAATACCACTGACTGGTCAATTCCGCGTTTTCAGCTCTCAGCAGCAGACTTTGACTTCTGTATTTTGACATTTTGACTAGGAAAACAGCCGAATTGGACTTTGATGTCTTCACACCAAATGTAGATATATCTCTTAGCTTCAAAATGGTACCAAGATCACCTTGATCCGATCTGTGTAGCTCCAGATATAGTCAAAATACGAAAATGTGTCTGAATTGTCAAAGCTGACTTTTTCTTGATTCAAATTGCATTTTTCCTTTTACACTTTATATTTTATTTTCACCATTTTAATCCATCTTCAATCATCCAAATATTTTCTCAATGCACTTCATTTGATGATTGAATCATTAAACCTACAAAATATGAAGTTTTTACCATAAAAATCAATAGAAATGCAATTTTCATACTTTAACCACAAAATGCATATTTTCACTAGAATCTTAGTTAATTATTTATAAAACTAAATAAAACACACCAAAACTAATTAATAAAGCACACTAAAAATACGTAAAATATACTCTTATCAATATTTTTGATTAGCTTGATCAAAATTGCTCGAGTTCACAGGGTCGAATCGACTTTCACAGTTTCGATTCTATTTCGAAGTCACATTATAACCTAGATTGGCCAACAAATAAAAATCACTTTTCAATAGCAAATCACTAGGGTTTCGTCAATCATTAGCCCTAGGTTTCAATAAATTTAATTCTGATCAATAATAAAATAAATGACCAAGGCTTCGTCAATCATTAGCACTTGATTTTGGCAAG
This sequence comes from Coffea eugenioides, assembly GCF_003713205.1. NCBI lineage: Eukaryota > Viridiplantae > Streptophyta > Magnoliopsida > Gentianales > Rubiaceae > Coffea > Coffea eugenioides. The sequence goes on along the minus strand of NW_020863282.1, from coordinate 46,235 downwards.
CTCATATCACATTTCAACTTAATCAGAATAAATATAAGGCCTCCAAGCAATTCTAGCAGTTAATTTCATCACGCTTTAACACTTATATAAAATCATCCAAATGGCCAAGGGCTTCGTCAATCATTAGCCCTTAGCATCCAATAATTAGTTCTTATAGCAATAAAGCTAACATTTCAAATGTTTGGAATCACTAATAGGTATATGAACATAAGGCAAGATTGGTAACAATATTTTGTCCAAGATCTCAACAAAATCTCATTACACGTAATCAAATGCAGATTAAACATTTCACCATAGTTATATTCCAAAATTATCCATTCCAATACCGATAACTTCATCACAATATTACAGTCATAATAAAATCAAATTGTCACTCCAAAATGCACAGGTAAGACCCTCTTAATATAGTTTAAAGTGAAATCAATGAACATAAGATATTTTACAGCTCGAAACAGCATTTTTAGAACTAAAATTCGCCACAAGAAATCTGGAAAATTCCTTTACCACCTCTATCAACTTGCTTGAAAATTTTCCAGGTCTACACTTCAACATTTTTGTTTAAATCTTCCAAAATATCCAGTGTTTTGTAGCTAAACAACTTACACAGCTTGAAGTACACATTTTTCATGCATTTCAAAACCATTATACTCCAAGGGAAAAATAAAATAAAATTCCAGAAATCAATTAAAATTTCCAACTCAACCTTGCGGCTTCCAAACATTTTCCAGCAGCTTGTTTATCTTGGATCAATTTTTTTTTTCTCAGCTAAAACAGTGTTTTAAGTACTCCATTGGGACATGCAAACTCTTAGCTAGCTGATAAAGATTTCCAATGCAAAACCAGATTCAAACAACAATTATAATCATCTAATACAATTCCAGAAATTTGTCCAATTAGCCTCAGATGAACATATATGTAGCAGATTTCTATTTCATTTTATTTTTCTGATTTAAACCCATTAATTAACTACATGCAGAGCTTAATTATCTTGTAATTAACTAGTTAATCATGGTTAGAGGCTCAAAACAGCAAAATTATACCAAATGAAGCTGCATTATTCAAGTCAAGTCCTTGGCAGTCCCAAATTCTTACGCATAACAGATTTCTTTTTCTTCAAATCATCATTCGATGGTTCAAAAATCAACATGCAAGGTCCTAAACATCTTAATCATTCAAGTTTGAGTTAGCTAATCATAATCTCAGGTTCTGATTATCACAACAAAGCAGATTACATCGTGCATTTCTTAATCAATCTCTGCAATCCAGATTCAGCGCACATCAGTTTTTTTTCCTTTCCTAAATTCCTCATTCATCGCCTAAGCTTCACATGCATGGCCCTAGATGGCTTAATCTACCCTTGGTCAGTTAGCTTCAGCCCAGAAATTACCTCACCGACGACTCACTCGCGTGACAAGGAAACTGAAAATTTTTTTCCTCCTCTCTCAGCTTCGCACGCTGGTTTGGTCCTGACTGATGTTGCAGCTGTGGTTGGGGTGGAGGGCAGCTGGTTGAAATGAAGGTTGAAGTGCAGAATGGTGAGTCTCACGCGGTGTCTTCCTTTCCTTTGTTCTAGCTCGCGGACTGGACAGAAGAGAAAAGAAGAAAAAATTGCGGCTCGCTGTTTTCTTTCCTCTCTCGGTTGAGGCTGTTCTCTCACTATCTCTGTCGTCGATGTTTACAAGGTGGAGGGGAACTGGAATGTCGTTTGTGGTCTGAGGGGAATTTGTACAGAGGAAATGGGAATGGTGGTGCGAGGTTGGAGTGAAGGGGAAGAGAAAGTGGCTCGCGGTTTTTGAGAGGAAGTTGAGTGTTTGTGAGGTTGTGTGTTGAAGTGGTGAAGTGAGTGCATTGGTCGAATGAGAGGTGAGTGATCATGGTGTCCGAAAATTTGTTTGGTTTGCATAGTGATTTTGTGAGGTTGTGAGGGTAGTTTAGACATTTCACATTACCCTGCTAATCCTCACTTAAATCCTTAATTCTAACTTAATTCCACAAATTACTCCGAAGACACATTAAGCTCCTAATAATGCTCAAATCCCACAGCTTCAATTATCGAAATTTTTACGTTCTACACGTATCTTGTATGCTTGTATTGTTTTTATCTAAAATTTGTCGGCTTTATATTTTTAACGTGAAAATTTTTAGTAGTATTTAACGTTATTCACTAATTAGAATTAATTATTGGACTTTAAATAATTTATTTTAAGGTAGTAAGATTAATCGGCTCAAGTATCGTTGATTTAGCGTAATGGAGACTAAGTGTTCTAACGTTTTATGTTAAGGCGATAAAATTATTCTAATTCTAAATGTATTAATATATTTAAGAAAAACCAAGAAATTTCATAACTTAGAAAAATTATATTAGTTCACACATGAAAAGTGTTTTTAAGTACTTATTTGAAATAAGTGAAAATGATGCTAGAAATTATTAAAGAACTAGAAACGCAAATGAAATATGAAATGATATTTGTATATATATTTTCAGGGTTCTCACACTTAGGGTTCCCACTTCATCTTGGAAGAGGTAAGGCTTCGGATTATGGGGAGGTAAGTCAGGCTATACTTGGGAGAATCCTTTCGTGGAAGTCCAAATTCTTATCTCAGGGGCGTAAGCTCGTTCTCATAAAGCACGTCCTATTATCTATCCCCTTGCACTTATTATCGGTTGCGGTCCTACCAGCTGCAATCTTCACCATTATTGAGAAGGTTTGTTCTAACTTCTTGTGGGGATCGAACGAGAGGGGCCCCGATATCATTGGATTCGATGGGATCAGTTATGGTTCCCGACGGAGGAGAGAGGGGTAGGCTTTCATCTCCTCTGGGACGTGTATACGGCCTTCTCCTTGAAGTTATGGTGGCAGTTTCGCACTGGGACTTCTCTCTGGGCCAAATTTTTGTTAGCAAAATATTGTCGTTCCTGTCACCCATGTCAGGTGGAGTATAGTGTGGGGGCATCGGCTACCTGGAAACGACTACTTAATGTGAGCCGTCAAGCGGAGCTCTCCATGCGGTGATTGGTGAATGCGGGGACTTGTGATTTTTGGTATGACAACGAGTTGGATAATGTGGCTCTTTTTCACAAAGTTCAGGTTCACGGGACCTTGACATTCAAGAATTTCCTTGTACATAGAAGGTGGAATTCAATGTTCCTTGCCCATTACTTCCCAAGGGACATCACGGATCTTATATTACAGCAACCACCCCCAGAGGCTGAGCGGCCGGATGAGGTGGTGTGGATGCCGTCGATATCTGGGCAGTTCTCTTTATCTTCCGCCTTCCAGAAGGTCAGACAATCTCGGAACGCCTCATGGCTCTTCTCTCACATTTGGCATCCCCAAATCCCATTAAAAGTATCTTTCTTTATGCTCTGCCTACTGTTGCAGAGACTCTCGCTCAATGATATCTTGGGTAAATTTGGGGTCCAATCGCCATCAAAATGCTTCTGCTGCAGTATGGCAACGGGAAAATCTATTGAGCATATTTTTGCATCGGGACATCTTGCGAGGTAGATTTGGGGTTTTTTTGGAGCCGTTTGTGGAATAGGTTTGCCTAGGGGTCAGTTGCGTGACAGAGCGATGGCTTGGTAGTTGTCCAAACAGTCGGAAGTCCAAAAACGGCTTATGGTCTCTATTCTCCCGAGTTTCATCTGTTGGCGCATATGGAAGGCGAGAAATAAAGCGCTTTGGGAGGGTATCAGATTGTCATCTGGAGTTATTTGTCATGGCATTTTCCATGACGTAGCAATGGCAGATGCGGACAAGTTCAACAAGGGCAGTTTCCCACCGACTTTTGCTCAGTTTTTTGAAAGTCTTTCCCAACCCTCATCCCCGCTCCAGTGCAAGCTTGTCCGATGATGGACAGCAGGTATGGGGATAGTCACACTTAATACAGACGGGTGCTCTAAGGGTAACCCAGGAACGAGTGGTGGGGGTGGTGTATTCCGAGCCTCAGATGGTCGATTTTTGGTAGGATATTCAGTTTTCCTGGGGATCGGTACGAGTTTGCGTGCTGAGGTATTGGCTCTGTTAGCGGGTCTCCGACTTTGTGGTCAAAACGGCTTTACACAGGTTCGAGTACAGTCTGACTCGTTGGTGTTAATAGGCAAATTGCAATGCAGATTTCAATGTCCGTGGCAGATTCGTTGAGAGATATTCCAAATATCGCAGCTGGTTGAGGGTCCATGGCAATTCTCTCACTGCTTTAGAGAAGCAAACACGGTAGCAGACATACTAGCTAATGAAGGTCTCTTGCACCCACTTGACCCGATTAGGGTTTATGACCAACCAAGTCGCCTCCCAAAACTGGCAAGAGGGGCAGTCAGGTTGGATAAATTAGGTCTTCCCTCTCTTCGATTTCTTAAAAAATCATCAGCGTAACTGGCCTAGTCAGGGAAGGACAATTCCAAGACAGACGCGAGGGGAAATTTGCATGGACAGGAAATGGTGCACTCGTATCAGTTGCTTGATAGCATGTTATATTTTTCTTGAATTTGGGTTTGTTGGCAGGGAGTTTCGTCCATTTATAAGGGGAAACTCTGTCAAAATTTTCTTAAAATAAATAAAATACTTATGTTAAACAAAAAGGGTTAACAACATAAAAGCCCCCTGTGATATAGCTATCATACAGAAAAGCCCCCTGTGGTTTCATATCATACGCGTCGGTACCCCGTGATTTGAATTATTCTGAAAAATGGACGGAAATCGTTAAAACAGATGGAGTTGAGTGAAAAGACGAAAATACCCTAATGATATAAGCGAAAATTGCAGAAGTAATTTTGCACTTTCGTTCTGTCAAAACCAACAAAGAGAGAGAGAATTGTAGAAGTAATTTTGTCCTCTCTTCTTTTATTTTGATATTTGATAACTACATAAACCATACATCATTCATCATACAAGTACAACACCTCTTCTCCTACAAGCCGCTGAACAAGTGCTAAAAATAGCATAGCCTCTGAGTATAAGTTTGACCAGCACCGATGGCCGAATCAACTCGCATCCCATCTCCCTCATCGTCAGGCGGAACTTCCGGTGAAAGAACCAAAAAGAGCTGGTGGCCCTTTGCTTTTCTCGCATCAGTTCTACCAGTTGTTGTAGGAGTTTTAGTCTACCAACTTGACTCCTTCGACCCTGCTCCTTACCCAGCCCACGAGTTGACTCAGAAGAAACCCCTGATAGTGCCTAAGAGCAACCCTCGCATGCTTAAAGGAGCAGGGATTATTGGGGTCGGAAAACTGCTAGGGCCTGAAGACATAGCTTACGATCCGAAGTCCGGAGTTATCTATACTGGTTGTGAGGATGGATGGATAAAGTGAGTCACGGTGAACGATTCAGCGGCTGACTCGGTTGTGGCGGACTGGATAAACACTGGCGGCCGGCCTCTGGGAGTTGTTTGTGGGCACCATAGCTGAACTAACAATCGAAAATAGTTGGTCATTGATTTGTATCTGGAACGCTCTTCCCGTATTTATTTGTTGGATTAAAAGCATGCTGGTACATGGTCTGAAGTAAGTCGAAAAACGTTAGCTGAATAACAATCGAAATGCTGTGTGTCCTTCAATTTTGGCCGAAGCCGAAGACCAGAACATTGTCTTTTGTATTGAAGTGTGAAGGGTAAAGTAGGCATATCAGGTGAAAATTTGTGATAGAAATCTATTTTTCGCAAGAAACACGCGCCTTTCCAATGCGTTTAATACAAACGCAGGAAATTTGACGATTTCCGTCGACTTTTTAGAATAATTCAAACCACGAGGTACCGACGCGTATGATATAAAATCACAGAGGGCTTTTCTGTATGATGGTTATACCACAGAGGGCTGTTATGTTGTTAACCCAAAAAAAAATGATGAGATAAAATGCCTAGAAAATAATGTTAGGAATTAAAATGATTGTATCACTATAATTTTAAGGGATAAAGTGATAATAATAATAATGTGATAATGCTATAAAATAACGGAATATTTTTGTCTAAAATTTCTTAACATGTTGGATTGAATTACTTATGGGGTGAAATGACTAAAAAATAATATTAGGGGTTAAATTGATAATAGTAATATAGTTTAAAGGGATAAAGTGATAATAATCCAAAAAAAATAAACTTGATATGTATTTTAATCAAGATTTTAACTAAACTACTAGGGGAGGCACCTATTAAATCTACTAATGGAGACTTGATTGAGGGATCTGCTTAAGAAATTTATTCTCATCACCGTACCCAAGTACGGCCACGTGCTCGCAATTCTTGGAGTTGGTATTTTAAGGATGATGTTTTTACCCGATCTTCAACATCGCCAAAAACTTCTAACCATAACTAGTAAAATGCTTTCATATCAATTACGAGATTAGTTATCAATTGGGATTCAAAGTACATAGTACAAATCACGCCAACCTATGAAGACTTCAGTCCCCTTTGGAAATGGAATTGCAGACTTTATCACTGATTTCAACGGCTAGATTAATGTCCAAGATGGGCCTAATATTTGTTTTTGGTATTGGGAACGAGAAATTGAGACAATCCGACACATCTCAAGCCTGATTTTATGGCATGATAACACGTCCCTCTTATCTATTCTTAGACCATCTAACTTAAGTTTTACATATAAGTATACCTGCTCCAATGTTATGCTTTTTGAAGTGAAGAGTGCGCGCATTCTCATTTGCTTTTATCCTGCCCCACATTGGCAGTTTCACTGCTAAAAATGGCTTCCATTCTCTCCCTCTGCATTTTATTCATAATGTGTATTTACCAAAGCCTTTCTTTCGCGGCTGTTGCGCCATTTCTTGATGGTATGCTTTAAATAGTCTTTAATTTTTTTCATATAAAATTGCTAAATGAAATTTTCTTAGGTACGAGATAACCTTGGTACAATTTTTTTTTTTTTTTTGGGTTTATGCCAAATAAATTCACTTTACCATATCATTTTTATGTCAGCACTCAGTACATGACGAAGGGAATATCAAATCTTACCTCCTAATTTCACTTGACATGCAAACATGATCCACGTAAATTGTAGAAAAATCAAATGCGCATCGTTAATTTTCTCTAACATGTTCAACATCAAGAGCAACATGAACCCGTTTGAATTTTTGATTTTGAATCTTATGGTGTTTGACTTGTCTTTCCGATACTTGGAAAAGGTTTTTCGCTCTGGACTTCTTTTTAATCATTGATATGAACCGACCTTCTATGTACTCTTCCTCTTTATTATTATTTTTTCTGAAAAATTCGAACAATGGCAGGATACAAGAACAGGGAGAAAAATTTACTCATAACTAGCAGCAGTATGTTTTTCTAACCATATTCCTGTTTACATTTTGCAGGTCTACTAGAAAATGGTAACTTTGAGGAAGGGCCAAAGGTATCAAACCTTGAGAAAAGACAGATCATAGGAAAATACTCCTTGCCCAAATGGGAAATTCATGGCATAGTTGAATATGTTTCAAGTGGACGGCAACCTAGTGGTTTTCACTATGCAATCCCTCGTGGGGTTCATGCAGTGAGGCTTGGAAATGAGGCTTCCATATCTCAATATGTTAAGGTGAAACCTGGAGCAATGTCTTCATTGACCTTTGCAGTCACCAGGACTTGTGCCCAAGATGAGAAGCTAAGGGTTTCTGTCCCAGGTTTTTCGATTGAACTCCCAATTCAAACACTGTTTAGCAGCGATGGTGGTGATACTTATGCATGGGCTTTTAAGGCAACTTCTGATGTTGTCAAGGTTACATTTCATAATCCTGGAATTCAAGAGGATCCTACCTGTGGACCTCTTCTGGATGCAATTGCAATCAAGGAGATACTTCCTCTCAGATACACTAAGGGTAAGTCCTCTTGACATTACTACAAGTCTATAACCTTGGATTTAAGAAGTGTTTTTTTGGATAACATTGCATTTTTTAAGTATCTTGACATCTATCATTGTTGTACTGTTATTAGGATTATATAAGAGATGATTTCAAAAACCTCCCTTGAGGTTTTTTCCAATCACACCTAACACCCCTCAAGTTTCTAAAATCACGCTTAACACCCTTAGAATGACAACCTTTGTAACATAATAGCCCTTTTATGTAAAAATAATATTAAAAAATATGTTTAGTAGAGGGACTATAATATTCTTCCAATTTTGCCCTTTTGTTAGTTGATTTTTAAATTTTAGAAGATGAAAATAAAAACAAATAGAACTACAATATTTACATAGAAATTGAAGGAGTGTCAGCACAATGACTGCTGAATTGTATCATTTTTGTTGATTCATATGACCATTATAAGATCTGTGCCAAAGTTTTTGATAGAAAGGAAAAAAAAATTTTGAATACTGTTTGTTAACCAATTTTTTCAAAAATTTTGTTTTTGATAATTGAAAACCAATATAGGTATATTTAATATGCATTTTTTTCATGATTTCAATTGCATCCCAGCATTTTTTTCACCAAATGAATGATTTTAACATATTTTTCCCTCACCTCTTACTGATTAAACTAGATAGCAAGATAAAATCATAGTTAAAAAAAGATAGATTTTCTATGTTTAGATTGTCTAAATACCTCAAAACCTATCTTTTGGTTGCATATGCAAAAAAAATAGTGCCCAAATTTTATGTCATTTTTGTTACTTTATTTTTACATAATCTAACATAAATGTTTTTTCATTTTTCTTGCCTTTTCCTGCATAAGAAATATGAAAAGGCAAAAAGGAATCAACTTGTTTTTATTTTCATCTTCTAGTTTTCAAAAATCAACTTGCAAAAGGGCAAATGTGGAAGAATATTATAGTCTCTCTCTTAAATACATTTTTAATACTATTTTTACCTAAAGGGGTTGATATGCTACAAAAGTTGTCATTCTAAGGGTGCTAAATGTGATTTCAAAAACTTTAGGGGTTCTAGGTGTGATTAGGAAAAACCTCAAGGAAGGTTTCTGAAATTATCCCATTATATAATCTGAGCTATGATTTGATGTATGCATGTGTGTATGTATGTGTGATTTTAAACGATTTATTCGTTGGATCCTGATTTTGAAAACTTGAATTTAGTATTTGGGTTGCTATATAGTCATTTTCTTTTTTCATTGGAAGGGAGAACATACTGAATTAATGTAACCACCAAACCATTAATTGATAATGCATTCAGTCTTTCCGTCATAGAGTTTTGTTTTAAAAGCGCAATCTGTCCTGATGACCTACCAATTCTTTTGACTGCTCATGGTTATGAAAATTTTTTTAACTAATTACAATGTATTTATTTTTAACTAAAGACTAGCGTATGTGAAAATAATTTATAGGTAAGTTGTTTTGAAGGCTTGTAATATAGCTAACCATACTATGTGGAAGTATTCATGTTTGAAAGGAAGAAGAAAAATCGCAAATATACACTACACATAGACCATAAGAAAAAAACTCAACATATACATAAGTGAATAGTAAGTAAAGAAACAAGTATGGATTGTTACCCATATCAATCAAGACGAAATTAGCAATTAAAACCTGCTAAAATCCTTGTCCTTGTTTATACTTTGCATACAACAACACCACTACTGTAATCAAAATATGTATGATACTTCTACTTATTGCCTGAATTCTCACCATCAATTTGGAGAGAGGTCATATTGACATAACCACCAGCACAACCATTTTGCCATGCTAAGTCGGACAAATCAGTACCACCAATAGCATACTTCGAAACATCCTCCATATTCAAATCAGAGGGGATCATGGTACCCCTTGATAAATGGAACGGTTCCGTACTCAAATATCATGGTACCCTTTGATAAATGGAACGGTTCAGTGAACTCTTGAGTAATTGCTTCGAGCCCACCATGAGAATTAGTGTATCCTTGGAAATCTTGAAATGGATGATCAGGAAATTGGAAACTAGAAAGATCATAGATAACCTGGTTTGAAATGGCATCACCTCCTGTGTCTAGAGTGCTGGTAATATACTCCATACATTGATTGTTTGTAGAACCAGCAGAGGAAATATTGCCAACCGCCAAATCATTGTCCTCATTCTGCATGGGAGCTTCATTCACTGTAAAGACACTGGTCAAGATTTTCCCTCATCAATTCTACTGTGTCACCAGTAGCATACTTCGAAACATCCTCCATATTCAAATCAGAGGGGATCATACCCCTTGATAAATGGAACGGTTCCATACTCAAATTATCCCCTTGATAAATGGAACGGTTCAGTGAACTCTTGAGTAATTGCTTCGAGCCCACCATGAGAATTAGTGTATCCTTGGAAATCTTGAAATGGATGATCAGGAAATTGGAAACTAGAAAGATCATAGATAACCTGGTTTGAAATGGCATCACCTCCTGTGTCTAGAGTGCTGGTAATATACTCCATACATTGATTGTTTGTAGAACCAGCAGAGGAAATATTGCCAACCGCCAAATCATTGTCCTCATTCTGCATGGGAGCTTCATTCACTGTAAAACACTGGTCAAGATTTTCCCTCATCAATTCTACTGTGTCACCTTCACTTTCATCTTTGTTTTTGCGTCTTATGTTCATATACAATCTACATAAAACTGGATCCGACTGTCAAAAATGAACAACATGTTAGTAATGTATAATGGAGTTTGTAAATGAAAAAAGCCATGCAAATGGACATCCTATATTATTTGAGAAGTGGTTACTGAGCACTTAGTATAATATTGTTGTAAAGACTTGTAGATTAAGAAGTGGACACCACTCTTTTACATAATAGTGTATGTATGTACCATACTGACAGAAATCAAGAAGTAAATTGTTCTTGACTTAGGTGGCTAGAGCTCGGTTGTCAAAGAGTTTTAATCACCACTTCCCGAAAATTATAAAAAAAAAACTTGTTTCCTCTTGAAAACTTATTCTTATGTTGGTTGGGCTACATATATTTCTAAATAATTTTATGTTGGTTCTGAAATTTACATGTGCATGCATGTTACATCTTCAAATAAAAAAAAAAAAAATTTTTTTATCCTGTCGTTGGTTGGGCTACATATATGTCTAGCTACCTATGCACACTATGTGTATAAACATCCAAAAATGTGTCTATATATCCAAACTAAGACATGCATAGATAACACATAAAAGACATTAAAATGTTTCATGAAATAATCAGATGAGAAGGAGAAGAGAAGAAGTGAGAATAAGCATAGCATGAATTGTTATTCTTATTACTGTCCATTGAAAAGATTATAAGAATACCTTGAAGCATAATAATATATAAAGCAAGTTAATCAGAAAATAAGTACTGACTTGTACCTTGGGGTTATTTGCATGAATTCTATATTCATGCATCTTCCAAGCCGTTTTTTCACCAGGCCCAAGTAAGAAATCTAGTGACTTCCTGTATCCGACGGTATTGCCATTGTAATAAATCTTCTTGTCTTTGCCGGTGGGTTTCCAAAATCCACCATCTCCACATGATCGAGAGGGACGGCTGCCTTTGGGGTATTTGTTCGTCAAATAGGTGAAGAAGTACCATCCGTTCACGTTATGAAGGCTATCCGATCTGTATCTATCTGCGCATATATAACCGAAAAAGAAAGAATCAAATATATAGCATAGTTATGCAATATTACAACAAAATAAAGAAAAAGGGGATCATAATTTATTTATCAAGGCTGCTTTTATTCAAATTTTGTTAGGGACAAATACCCATTTTTTAGACAGACAAGAATGTTAGTTATTAAATTAGACACATAGCCCATACCCTAAACTAATCACTTTTACGTACGTGCATCAATGAGAAACCCTCTAACCCCAAATCTCATCTCTACGATGATGGTGTTCTCGTCACTGAAATTAATGTTCAAAAAATTTATAGATTGACCATTGTTATCTACTAGATTGTTGTTTAAATTTAGTTGTGTGGAAACCAATTTAATGCACTGACACCTCTAAAGACAATCCACTGAAAAAAAAAAAAAAGACAATCCACTGAAAAAAGGAGAGAAAATAGTTTGAACTAAATCCTATAAAAATTGGAGTTGTTCTTTTAGAAAGGATAAAAGGTGGCGCAAAAAGAGTTACTACTGTATTTTCAAAGGTGGATAGTATTTTAGGGCATCTTTTTGGTCGACCAACTATTTTTCCTGGAGCACAATTCACAATAAAATTCACAATCAGAAGAAACCAATCAAAAAACTTGAAATCATGAAGCCTAAAGATGGTTTAAATTTCAAAGATTTAGCCTAATTAATTGGGGATTATGGAATTAAAAGGGGCTCAATTATGCTCTATCGTTAAACAGCAAATTAACACTTGTACATTAGTGACGGGGTATTTTACATACGTGCTAGTAGTTTAGGGTATATATCGGGTCGATCCCACAAGGAAGAGTGAACAATTACCGGTATTACTAAATCTTCTCTATTATTTAGACTATCAATAAATTATAACAAATTTAACCTACTGAAATTATACAAAATGACAAATGAAAGTTCCTTAGGTTATGGTATCCCTAACTACTCATGCAAGTGCTATATTTGGATTATTGAATACTACATCTAGGCTAATTATGGTGTAATTTCCTTATGCATTTGAATCCTACTTTCGTAGTGAATCAATTATACTTATAACTAATCCATACCTATTCTCGTGGTTATGAAATTAGCTACAAGTTTCATTTCTTTCAGTGAAAATTACATGAAATGAATCCTAAAAACCACATAAGTTGCACCTCTACTTTCGTGAGTGTCTCCCTATGTTTAGCACTTTCTTGAACTAGTGGTTCAAATCTCAATTTTCATTGCAAAAACAACACCTTAAATAATCACAATCAATGGTACCAGATTAATCATGATTTAAAGAGCCAAAGTGCTAAATAACTTGCTCAAATCATAGCAGTCAAATAACCAAATAATAAACACTAACAATTATAGAAAGGTCAACCAAACCCAAGGCTTAAACTTTAGAAACACATAATGAACACAAAATCCAGAACTTGTATATTAACTAAACTTGGAATCAAATACAAAAGATAAAGAGTTTGGAAGGAATACAACCCTTGTCACATGAGCTTTCTTCCTTGCCTTCTTCATCCTCCATCTTCATCCTAATCTAGATAATAAACAAGAATGGAAAAACTACACTACTCTATACTAAGCTAAACTAACACTAGGGAGATGAAAGAGCTACATTTCTGCAGCTTCAAGCTTTCTCCCGTAGCTCTCTCTCTATTTTCCTGCTATGAACTCCAATCTCTCTTACAATGAATTTGGCTATTTTTTTTATGATGAAAAATGGTCAAGGAATGAAGCTTTACACTTTCTCCTTACAGCTGGTAATGTCTCTCACATGTCTAGCATCCAATGTGAGTTGGTGGGAGTGAAATTGAGTTTTACGCGTACAGAGCAGCCTTTTCTGACCGCAATCCGGCCAGAAATCCGGCCTTAAATCCGGCCAAATTCCGGCCGGATTGATACAGTGACCATTTGGTCACTTCTGGTTCAATTTCCAGCTCTGCTCCGATTTTGCATCAACTTCCACTGAACTTTTCTTGATGATAAAAGCTGATTTAGCTCTTGACCAAAACATGAAACTTGTAGCCCTTTTAGTTAGCTTTCCAATGCATCAAGAATCACCTCATTTGGATCTGTGTAGGCTGAGAAATGACCAAAATACCCTTACCTGCTTATTGCCCTGTTCCAGTTTCGACCAGTAGAAATTTGCTATTGTAATTCGGCATTTTGACCTGGAAAACCTTCAAACTGGATTTAGATGTCTTCACCAAAGTTGTAGATCTATCTCTTATCTTCAAATTGGTTCAAGAATCATCTTAATCCGATCATTGTAGCTCAAGTTATAGCCGAAATACGAAAATGTGTCAAAACTGTCAAAATACACAAAATCCAAGTAAAAAGTGATAAAAACCTCATTTAATCACTTAAAAACATTTATTCACCAATTATAGCCAAAATGATTCATATTCTTCCAATAATATAACCAAAGTGACTAAAAATAATATAAAATGTCATACAATTATTACGTAAATTAGTCACTTATCAAACTCCCCCACACTTAAATCATTGCTTGTCCTCAAGCAATCCACACAAAATCAATTACAATGATTTAAGAGGTGAAACAATATATGCACTTTTGTCAAATTTAATTCCTCATGACCTAGAAAATAATCATTATACAATTGTTCAAATTACATTAAATACTCATAATATCAAGTAAAGGAAAGATAATTATACCTTAATTCAACAAGTTAAACTTAATCTCTTACCCCAACCTAATTTCACAAATAAGCAACCCACATAGTCGATTTATAGCCTTCCTCCTCCTATAATCATCTTTTTCTCAAAATTTTACAACTAAGAGGGATTTATTCATACTAATTTTACTTAAATAGTGAAAATGCCTTTTTACGCGAAAATCGACACTTTTAAGTGAAGATCCCCGGTTACTCAACATTTCACTTATTCAAATTGCTATGCATACTCTTAATTCAAATACCTTTTTACGCGAATGTCGACATTTGTAGATGCCAACCCCCGGTTACTCGGTACGAGAATCATTGGAGTAGAATAATTTTTATTTATTTTCTTTTCTTCTTTTCTTTTTTCTTTTTTTTTATTTTTTTTATTTTAAGAAATAAAGGACAATAAATAGATATTCCCTCTTAGAAAATATATAAGAACAATCAAAGGAGGAGTATAACCTTTTATCAACTATATCAATCACTTACTTATAAAATTAAGTAAAGAGAAGAAATTTCATTAAACATGTAAAATTATAGGCATAATTTTCCTCACTTTATCTAATATACTTTCTAAAATGTAAAAATCCTAATTGCATAATAATCATTTCCAAGTTAAATGAAGACTAAACTTTCCAAAAATACATATAACATTTCAACAATTGGAAGAACTAGACACTTAAGGGTGGAACAATTTGGCCCTTCTTGAAATAAAAATGAAAAAATTGAAGAATTTTTGGGCCATAATGAAATATTGGAAAAGATTTTAGAAAAATTTTGACAGAGTTTCTCCTTATAAATGGATGAAAACTCCCTGCCAACAAACCCAATTTCAATCAATTATCCACATGGCAAATAATTCCAATACAATTCCAACATTTCTAAGCATTTAGATTCACAAACTATCATCACATGGCATTAAAATGCAAGATCAGTATTTTCCTCCCTCACACTTAAATTTCACATTGTCCTCAATGTGAGAAAAGGAAAATAAATAAAGAGTGAAAGAAAATACTGCTCAATTGAACTTGCGCAATCCGAATCCATGTCCAAGTGAAGAATTTCCAATCTTAAGTAGTCCGAAATCCTTAAAACCACAACAGAGATGAAGATCACTTGAATTAGTTCACACAAAAGAAATAAGAAAAATCACTAAAAATTAAACATCACAAGCACTACGGAATAGAAAAGAAAAACTAGTGGCAATGTCACTAGGTGACGAGCACTCCCTCAAGTAGTCGCTTGGTCAGGTGAAGATGGTGGAGTCGGAGGAGCTTCAATACCCAGCTTGGTCTCGATGCGACGAAGACGCTCGGAATTCTGCTTATTCTCTTGGCGGCTTTTCTTTACCTCAGCCTCGACACAAAGCAGCTTGTCCATTATCTTCTTGAAAAACGACCGAGTGTCTTGAGGTGAGGTTGGAGGCCGTGAGGAAGACGGTTCATTTGAGACCGGCGGGGTAGTTGTCTCAACCCCTTGAGCCCCTTCAATTCGTTCAATTTCAACTTCCTCCTCTTGCCTAATGTCCCCTTGAGCACCTCCTTGAGTTGAAGGACCACCGCCGTCTTTACTCTTCAAAATGAACCTGCAAAAATCCAATGTAAAGACGTCCTTCTTCTTGAGACCTGTAGGGAAAGCGTTAGAAAAATCCACTCCAACCCTTTGAAACTCGAAGGTCAAGAACCGAGGATACGGGAAAGCATGTTTGATGTCGTTACTGCGAACCACAGCCCACATGTGGTTGGTGATAATGCTTCCCAATGGAATGCCTTGGATGTTTCCTAAGCCATGCTTCATTTTATCCAAGAAATAGATGTCACTTGTGCGCGCCTCATTGGTTCCACTTGCCCTCGGAATGATATTGGCGGCAAATAGGTAAATAAGGAGACGTTGCGACTCCGGAAATGATGAAGTCAATACCGAATATCGCCCCGTCGTTCGAGTAGCCTTGTACTCAACCCCCAAACGTACAAGTGCCTCTAGCATGTTCCAAGAGTCCAAATCATTGGGTTTGAAGGCTTTCTTCAAATCTACCTTGCGCCCCACATCCGAAACATGAAGATAGCGCTCCAAATCAGCTCTATGGACTCGAACTTTTCTCCCTCGCACTGTACTAGTAATCACCTCCGTGTCGTAGTGAAAAACCTTCTTGTCCTCCACATTTGCATAGAATTCTCGGACAAGCTCCTCATAATAGAAGTTTGGGATGTTAAAGAAATTTTCCCATCCCAATTTGGCAAAGGAGGCCTTGAGATGGTAGACCTCCTCGGCATCCGAGGTGACATCCTTTTCCACCAATACCTTAGCTCCCCTCCTAGCATTGTACCAAGCTTCATTTTCGGCGGAGGTGAAGCGCGACTTATCATAAGGGACTTCCTCCTCTTGGTCCCCTTGTGCATCTTGTTCCTCTTGTTGTTGAGTATCCTCTCCAGATGATGGCTCGTCCTCAAGCTGTAGACGTCTACTTGCTTTTCTTTTCAAGCGCGGTTGTCTAGACGTCGAAGCTTCTCCTCTCTTGTTAGGAGGAGGAGATTTCACTGCACCTTTCTTAGTGCGAGCCATTGTACCTAATTAAAATTATTAAATGTTAACTTCATTTAATAGGTACATTGCTAAGTAAAGATAATGAAAACTCATTCACTTTTACCTCTTTATCTTTAATTAGCCAATCTTATCAACTTACTCACATAATAATTAGCAATTAACTTCACAAGCAAGACTTTACAATTGATTATCAACAACAAATGCTTCTTTCATTTTTTTCCAAATAAAACACTTAAGCATAAAATGTCCAAATAGGTAGAGAAAGCAATTAAACAATCACACAACTTATTCCCAACTTAATGACCTAAATAAGCATAATGAAATGCTAAAAAGCACCTTAACCATGAGTTTAGACTTAAAAAGGTCATTAATTCAACTTTAATCAAATTTTCTAGAATAAACATGCCAAAAATCAAAGGATAAGCTAATTAAGCCTAAATTTAGCATGTAAATATCCTAGACCAATCCATTACTCTCATACAATTTTCTTCAATCCAATTGCCCCAAAAAAAAAAATTAGCTAATAATGATCAAATCAAAGTAATCCTCAAGATTAGCTTAAAATTGCTAAATTCACCAAATAATCTCAAACCCATGAGTTAAACATCACCAATAATCATCAATAAGCTCAATAACATCATAAAAAGCATCAAACTTCACAAAATGAAAAAAAATTCGAAATTGCCCAAAAATAGGAAAAAGTGAAAATTGACAAAATTCAAATGATAACATTTGGTGAAGATTTGTTACCTCAAACTTGTTGGTAGATGATTAATGGTGCAAATGGTGAAGAAACCCCCAAAAATTTCACTCCAATTTGAACCCAAATGAAGAGTTCAAAAATTTGAAACCCTTGTTCTTCTCAAGCTCAAATCCGAATTAGAACTTGTTTTTGAAGGAATTTAAGCTATGGAATCAACTCACAAGGAAAAGAGAAATGTTTTGGTGTATTTAGTTTGGAGATTGGATGGTGAAAAGAGGGTTTTTAGGAGTAGTGTGTGTTCAAGGTGTGAGTGTGTGTGGAGGTTGAAGAAAGGAGGAAGAAAAGAAATGAGGGAATCCGCTTTAGTGCGCAAAACCGGCCAGAATCCGGCCAGTTTCCGGCCGGATATTCGGCCGGATTATCGGCCGGATACTGGCCAGTAGCCACAAATTTTTTTCAAAAACGCAGGTAAATCCGGCCTACAATCGGCCTAAATTCGGCCGGAATTTTTGGCCGGATTGTTTTTTTTTTTTTTTTTTTTTTTTTTTTTTATTTAACTCTGCATATCCGGCCAGAAACTGGCCGGATTTCCTGCCGGATTAACGGCCGGATATGAGGCAGTAGCTCCGAAAATTTGATTTTTTCTTCCCCTGATAATCCGGCCATGAATCCGGCCAGTTTATGGCCGGATTTGAGGCCGGATTTGCTGCAGAAATTTTTTATTTCTGCAGTTTTTCCTTCCACTTTCCATTTTCAAAAGTTTTTTTTTTATTACTCACCTTAAACATAAAATTTGTGCTTTCTCAACCAATTGCTCCTTGAAACATGAAATCATGCATCAATATAACTTTAGAATTAAGCACTTCAAATGCATGAATTGGATCAAATGAACAAGAAAACTCCCTTTTTGCTTCCTTATAAGTTCTTCTGCACTTGAAACACATTGCATAAACCATTGCCATTGCCACCTTTAAAACACACAAAAACACTAATTAAACACTTAAACTTACTAAAAAAAATTCGTTGGGTTGCCTCCCAACTAGCGCTTGTTTATAGTCATTAGCTTGACTATATCACCTCATTTTTCAAGGAGGCTTAGTTAACGAATAATCCACCATTTTAGGCCGTGGTGGATCATTAAATGGTGACTTTATAGCCAAAGCCACATAATCTAATGATGTGAGAATTGAAAGTGACTTACCTATCCCAAGTGTTTCATAGATATTACCTTGAATATACACCACTTGAGAACTTTCCAAAGGAAATGTCATGAGAGTATCTTGGGCAGGAATACCTTTAGAACCTATACTTTCAATGCACTCCTCAAGAGGGGTGAAAAATGAGTCATTAAAACTCACCTCTTGAGGTTCAAAGTTAGTTCCAAAGATATTATCATGTGAAATGGACATTTGCTCATTGAAACACAATTGAGATTCATCATTTTCATCAAAATGCAACCCATTTTCACATACAACATTCCCACCATTTATGCTAGGATCATTTTGCAAATTATTAGAAGAAATAACTTCACACAATGCACTCAATTGCTCATGTATTCGACCAAAGTGAGAAGCTAATTCATCTATTCTTTCTTCAATCCTATCAAAACGATCGGAAGTTGCATTTGCTAGCTTTTCTAAAGCTAACTCCCAAGATGGCTTAGAATCATTAGCTACTCTTTCTATTGCCAACTCCCAAGATGATTTTGATTCATATTGGACACTTTCAGGTTGGTGATCATAAAAATATGAATTATCACTATAAGTACATTGATTATTCCAACCATAAGCAGGAGAATTGCTCCAATTAGCACTATATTGATCAAAACAAGGATTGTAATGCTCTAATTTATCATAATAATCCACATTTTGTGCTTGCATACATGTATTAGTAGCATGATAACCTCCACACAAGTCACAAATCACATGATAAGAATTAAAAACATTAACATTCCTCCTCTGCTCAATTTCATGCATCATGGTGTCCATTTGAACTTGTAACTTAATTACATCAAATTTTGCCTTTAAGCACCTTAAACCATCTTCAAAAGACATACATTCAGTAAATTCTTGGTTACCTCTGTTGAAGGAGCTTTGCACTTGATAACCATCCATTGCCAATCTTCCACTTCTCAAGCATTGTCCTCCAAATTGACCTACCCTTCTCATAACCTAAAATTGCTTTTAAACAACCTCAAAAGCAAAATTAGTAAGAAGAATAGGTGATAAAACACATACACATATAAAACACAGAAAATAACATTCACAGTATAACTAATAATATGTCTAAACTAATAAAGTTGCTCTTCACACCGATATTGCCAAATCTTCCCCGGCAACGGCGCCAAAAACTTGACGGGTATTTTACATACGTGCAAGCTAAAAAATACCGAATTACACCCGTTCACTGCAAGTATACAGATCAACTAGTAGTTTAGGGTATATATCGGGTCGATCCCACAAGGAAGAGTGAACAATTACCGGTATTACTAAAGCTTCTCTATTATTTAGACTATCAATGAATTATAACAAATTTAACCTACTGAAATTATACAAAATAACAAATGAAAGCTCCTTAGGTTGTGGTATCCCTAACTACTCATGCAAGTGCTATATTTGGATCATTAATTACTACATCTAGGCTAGTTATGGTGTAATTTCCTTATGCATTTGAATCCTACTTTCGTAGTGAATCAATTATACTCATAACTAATCCATACCTATTTTCATGGTTATGAAATTAGCTACAAGTTCATTTCTTCAATGAAATTACATGAAATGAATCACTAAAAACCACATAAGTGCACCTCTACTTTCGTGAGTGTACTCCCTATGTTTAGCACTTCTTGAACTAGTGTTAAATCTCAATTTTCATTGCAGAAACAACACCTTAAATAATCACAATCAATGGTACCAGATTAATCATGATTTAAAGAGCCAAAGTGCTAAATAACTTGCTCAAATCACAGCAGTCAAATAACCAAATAATAAACACTAACAATTATAGAAAGGTCAACCAAACCCAAGGCTTAAACTTTAGAAACACATAATGAACACAAAATCCAGAACTTGTATATTAACTAAACTTGGAATCAAATACAAAAGATAAAGAGTTTGGAAGGAATACAACCCTTGTCACATGAGCTTTCTTCCTTGCCTTCTTCATCCTCCATCTTCATCCTAATCTAGATAATAAACAAGAATGGAAAAACTACACTACTCTATACTAAGCTAAACTAACACTAGGGAGATGAAAGAGCTACATTTCTGCAGCTTCAAGCTTTCTCCCGTAGCTCTCTCTCTATTTTCCTGCTATGAACTCCAATCTCTCTTACAATGAATTTGGCTATTTTTTTTATGATGAAAAATGGTCAAGGAATGAAGCTTTACACTTTCTCCTTACAGCTGGTAATGTCTCTCACATGTCTAGCATCCAATGTGAGTTGGTGGGAGTGAAATTGAGTTTTACGCGTACAGAGCAGCCTTTTCTGACCGCAATCCGGCCAGAAATCCGGCCTTAAATCCGGCCAAATTCCGGCCGGATTGATACAGTGACCATTTGGTCACTTCTGGTTCAATTTCCAGCTCTGCTCCGATTTTGCATCAACTTCCACTGAACTTTTCTTGATGATAAAAGCTGATTTAGCTCTTGACCAAAACATGAAACTTGTAGCCCTTTTAGTTAGCTTTCCAATGCATCAAGAATCACCTCATTTGGATCTGTGTAGGCTGAGAAATGACCAAAATACCCTTACCTGCTTATTGCCCTGTTCCAGTTTCGACCAGTAGAAATTTGCTATTGTAATTCGGCATTTTGACCTGGAAAACCTTCAAACTGGATTTAGATGTCTTCACCAAAGTTGTAGATCTATCTCTTATCTTCAAATTGGTTCAAGAATCATCTTAATCCGATCACTGTAGCTTAAGTTATAGCCGAAATACGAAAATGCATCAAAACTGTCAAAATACACAAAATCCAAGTAAAAAGTGATAAAAACCTCATTTAATCACTTAAAAACATTTATTCACCAATTATAGCCAAAATAATTCATTTTCTTCCAATAATATAACAAAAGTGACTAAAAATAATATAAAATATCATACAATTATTACGTAAATTAGTCACTTATCACATAGCATATTGTTAGAAGAACATCAGACCATGTCAAACACTTTCCTTCGCATGGAGTAAAGTTCCCTGTTACAAACTAGAAAACGCCTAAAAGATGTTTTCCGAGTTCTTTATCCGAAAACTAGAAAAACAACTGTTAAGAAGTCACGAGAGAGAATAACATAAAGTTTTTTCAATTGTATAGATACTAACTTGTAAGTTCTTGAGGATTGTGGCCGTAGACATTGGCTTCATGAATTCTGTTAAGTGGTAATGGAGCCTTGGCGATCCTTTTCCTCAAGTAGTGTACAATTAGCTCTTCATCAGTGGGGCAAAACCTGTAACCGCGAGGCATAGAATCCAGAAAATTCTGCGAATTTTCGTGGAGAATTATGCCTTGCTGAACCGGTTGCTGCTGATCATTGAGGAGATACAGCGGGTGTTGATGTTGCAGTGGCTGCTGCTGTTGGCCCTGCAAGGGCGGCCAGTGGTGGTGGAGGAGGTGATCATGGAGGAGGTATGGCTGCTCCTCCCTCTGCTGCTGGTGATTATCCATGCTTGTTGAATGTTGAAGAGGCTTCTTTTGCCGGGGGCGCAGTTACCTAAAATAAGCGCCAAATAAGGTATATATATATTTTTGTCGTTGAGTTGCCAACCTGGCACTAAATGTCCGGTACATCCGTACAAGTGGGGTCGGGTATAGACTAAGTTACGTAAACTTACTCCAGTTGCAGTATAATTCTACCGCAACGGATCTTCTATCTCACACTCCTTCTGTCTCACATCCTGCGCCACTCTCTATCCCACTTTTTATTAAATTGCGATTTTTCATTCATAAAGATCATGTTTTAGTTCTTTTTTGTTTTCTTAAGATCCAATAACTATTAATTCAGCAAAAAATAAATACAACAGTTTCAAAAAAGTAATATATAATAGAAAATTAAAAAATACAATAGAAAATTTAGAAAAAAATCTCATTTTTTATGCATTTTGATTTTTTGAGTTTGTTAAATTTGTTTATTACTGAATTAATAGTTATTGGATCTTAAGGAAATAAAAAAGGAACTAAAACATGATGTTTATGAATGAGAAATCGCAATATAATAAAAAGTGGGACAGAGAGTGGCACAGGATATGGGACAGAAGATCCGTTGCGCAATTCTACTTCTTCTTCTACTTCTACCCGAATTATACTCAATTATTTTGAAATTTTGGATAACAATAAGAACATTCTTCCATGCCGCTTGTCTATATATCATAATTTTTATAATTTAATACCTAAGGTAATAAAGTTTTAATAAATTTATAATCTAAGACAAAAGAATAAGAGTTAAAGTTGTCTTAATGTAGCATAATCTTTGATAATTATAGTAATTTAATCCATATTTTTCGTTCCATAACTTTTAAATATTGTTAGTCCACATATGGATTTATGAATTAATCTTCTATATATTGGCACTTTCACTATTGGATGCGTGATACACAATCTGAATTTAAATTAACCCAAATTTTATATATGCGTCATGTATCCAACCGTGATAATGTACACATTGTTAGTGTATATTAGATTAACTCCAGATTTATACATATTTTTTGTCTAACTTATGTTTTTTACGTTAAACTTTAATCATATGGGTCCATGTCTGTATTGCATCCATCCCGTATAGGTCCATACACGTATTATATCCATCCCATATTTTACTAACTATGCTTATCACTTTATTGTTGAAACTTAACATCACACTTGTGAAGCTTACCCATAATATTCATGAAAATAATTTTAAGTTTTTTATGGACAAATAGTATGTAAATGGCTAAAACTATAATTTTATAATAATCTTCAATTTACATACCATAATCGAGTGTATATTGCTTCTTGTTTTGAAATTTGCACTAACTTCACTATTCCTATTATTATTGTTGGTAAAAATGCTTCGATTTAAAGCACAATAAAATCAAATTTTGTGGCCTTTCTAATATAGTGGTTATTTTTACTAGAAAATTAGTAAATCTTGCTTACATTACACAGATTTTATGCTTTTTCACCAATATAATCAAAAGAATTTTATACCTTGACAAAACAAATAGAAAAAATGACAACACCATGAGTATAATGGTGTGCAATTGCCATACATGTCACATTATGAGTTTAGGCATGATTTGTATAAATAATGACTAATCTAATAATTGGTTGACATGAGATGCATATGACAGGTTAGGGGGTTTCACTTGCAACATGAAAATGAAAATGTGATTCTTTTTAAAGAAGATCAGTAGTAGTTTTCTATAAATGGAAATATATTGTAGCATATACCACTTATGCACTGAAGGAATTTGTAGTTTGAATCCTAGCAATTGAGTACCTATTATTTATTTCATTACAAAGTTTAAATATTTACATCCAGATAGAGTAATGCTAATGACACTTCAATTATTGTTAACGACACTAAGTTTACCTTTATAAAAGTTGGTCAAGAAAATGAAGTGTCAATGACAACAATTGTTAAACTAAAACAATTTTTTTTTCTTTTGGGAAAATCAATAACTACTTTCCCAAGTATTTCACTTTTATGTTTTAAAAAATCTCAACCTGTTAATTAAATTCAAAATGTTGCTATTATAAAAAATATTCCTCCTCGAATTAACATCAATGAGTAGATGTGAGATATAAATGTGGTAAAATATCTCTCATACACATGTCATGGATTTTTTAAATTTTCAACAAAAAAAGATTTTGTTGTTAAAATAACATGGTAATCTGTTGTGGTAATTATTTTAGGATTCTTTTGTACATGAAATGAATTTAATTTAAATTACACAATAGATTATATGGGCATGTGAATTTTTTTATTGGTTGAGGTAATTAATATCTGATAAGTGACTAATTTACGTAATAATTGTATGATATTTTATATTATTTTTAGTCACTTTGGGTATATTATTGGAAGAAAATGATTTATTTTGGCTATAATTGGTATAAAATGCTTTTGTTCAATTAAATGAGGTTTTTATCACTTTTTACTTGGATTTTGTGTATTTTGACAGTTTTGACACATTTTCGTATTTCGGCTATAACTTGAGCTACAATGATCGGATTGAGATGATTCTTGAACCCATTTGAAGATAAGAGATATATCTACAACTTTGGTGAAGACATCTAAATCCAGTTTAAAGGTTTTCTAGGTCAAAATACCGAATTACAATAGCAAATTTCTACTGGTCGAAACTGGAACAGGGCAATGAGCAGGTAAGGGTATTTCGGTCATTTCTCAGCCTACACAGATCCAAATGAGGTGATTCTTGATGAATTGGAAAGCTAACTCAAAGGGCTACAAGTTTCATGTTTTGGTAAAGAGCTAAATCAGCTTTTATCATCAAGAAAAGTTCAGTGGAAGTTGATGCAAAATCGGAGCAGAGCTGGAAATTGAACCAGAAGTGACCAAATGGTCACTGTAGCAATCCGGCCGGAATTTGGCCGGATTTGTGGCCGGATTCCTGGCCGGATTGTGGTCAGAGAAGGCTGCTTTTTACGCGGAAAACTCAATTTCACCTCCACCAACTCACATGTGATGCTAGACATGTGAGAAACATTACCAGCTGTAAGGAGAAAGTGTAAAGCTTCATTCCTTGACCATCTTTCATCATAAAAGAGCCAAAATTCATTGCAAGAAAGAGAATGGAGACTATAGGAGATTGGAGTCCATAGCAGAAAAATAGAGAGTGAGCTACGGGAGAAAGCTTGAAGCTGCAGAAATGTAGCTCTTTCATCTTCCTAGTGTTAGTTTAGCTTAGTATAGAGTAGTGTAGCTTTTCCATTCTTGTTTATTATCTAGATTAGGATGAAGATGGAGGATGAAGAAGGCAAGGAAGAAAGCTCATGTGACAAGGGTTGTATTCCTTCCAAACTCTTTATCTTTTGTATTTGATTCCAAATTTAGTTAATATACAAGTTCTGGATTTTGTGTTCATTATGTGTTTCTAAAGTTTATACCTTGGGTTTGGTTGAACTTTCTATGATTGTTAGTGTTAATTGTTTGGTTATTTGATTGCTACGATTTGAGCAAGTTATTTAGCACTTTGGCTCTTTAAATCATGATTAATCTGGTACCATTGATTGTGATTATCTAAGGTGTTGTTTCTGCAATGAAAATTGAGATTTAACACTAGTTCAAGAAGTGCTAAACATAGGGAGTACACTCACGAAAGTAGAGGTGCATCTATGTGGTTTTTAGTGATTCATTTCATGTAATTTCATTGAAGAAATGAACTTGTAACTAATTTCATAACCATGAGAATAGGTATGGATTAGTTATAAGTATAATTGATTCACTACGAAAAGAGGATTCAAGTGCATTAGGAAATTACACCATAACTAGCCTAGATGTAGTAATTAATGATCCAAATATAGCACTTGCATGAGTAGTTAGGGATACCACAACCTAAGGAGCTTTCATTTGTTATTTTCTTGTATAATTTCAGTAGGTTTTAATTTGTTATAATTCATTGATAGTCTAAATAATAGAGAAGCTTTAGTAATACCGGTAATTGTTCACTCTTCCTTGTGGGATCGACCCGATATATACCCTAAACTACTAGTTGATCTGTATACTTGCAGTGAACGGGTGTAATTCGGTATTTTTTAGCTTGCACGTATGTAAAATACCCGTCAATATCTTTTTATTGAACCGTTAGTGGTGATTGCTAGTCAAGGGTGAAACTACAATAAAAAATAAAGTTAGTGAGAAAAGTGCAAATGGCTGGGGGTTTTAGTGCTTAAAACAAAAAAAAAAGGATCAAATTTTATAGTCATTTTGCCTCCAAAACTAACAATCAAATTTAATGGAGTATGTTAATTAAAGTTAAAAGACATGTTTAGCCCTTAAAATTATTATCACTTTATCCCCTTAAACTATAACCTTATTATCAATTTACCCCATAGAGTTATTTTTTAGACAATTTATCTCACCATTAAATTAACTTAGTAAGTTAAAGAATTTTAGAAGAAAGTACCATCCTCTCTGTATAATAAAAATAATAAAAAATTTAGAGTGACTATTCTCCTTTTTAGATCAAGAAAAAAAAATCAAAGTGTTAATCTCTTTCTTCTTGGCAATTTTATTAATATTGAAAAAAATAGAAAGATAGGGAGGGGAAGGGGAGAGGGAGATAGAGAGAGAGAGAGAGAGAGCTCAATTCTTTTTTTTTAAATACAAATAAGAAAGAATTAAATACTTTTATTATATAAAAATTATTTCACTTTTCTGTTTACGACCAAATTCCAATCCTAATTCCGACAACCTTAAAGTAATATGATAATGCTAGACTCTTCTTTATTTTCTTTCTTTGCAAAATCCAATTTTCTGTCTCATTCTTTCCTATCTTCTTTCTTTTCCAAATATTAATAAGTGTGAAAAAAAATATGAGAAAACCATTTTATTTTTATGTTTTTGGATCTCATAAAGTTAAAAAAAAGGAAGAATTACCATTTCAATTTTTTTATTTTTAATTATATACAAAAAAGAGTAAATATATTAAAAAATTTTTGACCATTCTAGTTAGATTAACGATGAGATAAAATGCCTAAAAAATAATGTTAGAAATTAAAACGATTGTATCACTATAATTTTAAGGGATAAAGTGATAATAATAATAATGTGATAATGCTATAAAATAACGGAATATTTTTGTCTAAAATTTCTTAACATGTTGAATTGAATTACTTATAGGGTGAAATGACTAAAAGATAATGTTAGGGGTAAAATTGATAGTAGTAATATAGTTTAAAGGGATAAAGTGATAATAACCCAAAAAAAATTAAGCTTGATATGTATTTTAATCAAGATTTTAACAAAACTACTAGGGGAGGCACCTATTAAATCTACTAATGGAGATTTGATTGAGGGATCTGCTTCCGAAATTTATTCTCATCACCGTACCCAGGTACGGCCACGTGCTCGCTATTCTTGGAGTTGGTATTTTAAGGATGATGTTTTTACCCGATCTTCAACATTGCCAAAAACTTCTAACCATAACCAGTAAAATGCTTTCATATCAATAATGAGATTAGTTATCCATTGGGATCAATACGTCGGTTCCTTTACACTGCCATGCATCCATTCTCATGAGACATCCCATGTTTATTAATTTGACATTCAATTAATGTCTCACTCAAATTCACGTCAATAGATAAGTGAAGCAAATGATCTACACATGCTTATATAGTTCATTAGAGGATGCCGTTAGAATAAAGAAACTCCAGATCCAATCTCAAGTGCCAAGCAAGACCTTGAAAGTACTTTGAAGGTATTTGAGTATCAAGAACTGAAATAAGAACAGATAAATGAATATATAGGGTCAGTTGTTCGAGACATATCAAGTGGGATTAAGGAAATGAAGCTTCGTCATGTGGGATATCCAGGGATTCAAAGTACATAGTACAAATCACGCTAACCTATGAAGACTTCAGTCCCCTTTGGAAATGGAATTGCAGACTTTATCACTGATTTCAACGGCTAGATAATGTCCAAGATGGGCCTAATATTTGTTTTTTGTTTTGGGAACGAGAAATTGAGACAATCCGACACATCTCAAGCCTGATTTTATGGCGTGATAACATGTCCCTCTTATCTATTCTTAGACCTTCTAAGTTCTAACTTAAGTTTTACATATAAGCATACATGCTCCAATGTTATGCTTTTTGAAGTGAAGAGTGCGTGCATTCTCATTTGCTTTTATCCTGCCTCACATTGGCAGTTTCACTGCTAAAAATGGCTTCCATTCTCTCCCTCTGCATTTTATTCATAATGTGTATTTACCAAAGCCTTTCTTTCGCGGCTGTTGCGCCATTTCTTGATGGTATGCTTTAAATAGTCTTTAATTTTTTTCATATAAAATTGCTAAATGAAATTTTCTTAGGTACGAGATAACCTTGGTACAATTTTTTTTTTTTTTTTGGGTTTATGCCAAATAAATTCACTTTACCATATCATTTTTATGTCAGCACTCAGTACATGACGAAGGGAATATCAAATCTTACCTCCTAATTTCACTTGACATGCAAACATGATCCACGTAAATTGTAGAAAAATCAAATGCGCATCGTTAATTTTCTCTAACATGTTCAACATCAAGAGCAACATGAACCCGTTTGAATTTTTGATTTTGAATCTTATGGTGTTTGACTTGTCTTTCCGATACTTGGAAAAGGTTTTTCGCTCTGGACTTCTTTTTAATCATTGATATGAACCGACCTTCTATGTACTCTTCCTCTTTATTATTATTTTTTCTGAAAAATTCGAACAATGGCAGGATACAAGAACAGGGAGAAAAATTTACTCATAACTAGCAGTAGTATGTTTTTCTAACCATATTCCTCTTTACATTTTGCAGGTCTACTAGAAAATGGTAACTTTGAGGATGGGCCAAAGGTATCAAACCTTAAGAAAAGACAGATCATAGGAAAATGCTCCTTGCCCAAATGGGAAATTCATGGCATAGTTGAATATGTTTCAAGTGGACCGCAACCTGGTGGTTTTTACTTTGCAATCCCTCGTGGGGCTCATGCAGCGAGGCTTGGAAATGAGGCTTCCATATCTCAATATGTTAAGGTGAAACCTGGAGCAATGTATTCATTGACCTTTGCAGTCACCAGGACTTGTGCCCAAGATGAGAAGCTAAGGGTTTCTGTCCCTGGTTTTTCGACTGAACTCCCAATTCAAACACTGTTTAGCAGCGATGGTGGTGATACTTATGCATGGGCTTTTAAGGCAACTTCTGATGTTGTCAAGGATACATTTCATAATCCTGGAATTCGACACTACAACAAAAAAGGGAATTAGCTACAAAATTTTTTACGAGGAGCAGACAACTCGACGCTGTTAATGTGTGGATGACGAGGAACAGAGCATATCCTCACCAAATGTTGGAGACAGCTTGACTTTTGCTAGCACTATGACTTTCCTCGCTTAATATCCTCGCCAAAAAGGAAGGCGGGAAGCTTCCCTCCAAATTCTAGTCATAGTGGCGCCAAGGCTTTTTGGTATTAGTGAGAATTCATGTAGTTCCACGCTGATGTACAGCACTTAGTGAAGGCAGGTTCTCGCCGATCTCTATTTGACCAATAGCAAGAAGTGGTTCTATTCTTGCCAAAATAAAAATACAACCAAACGTTGTAGTTTTAAGAGTTAAGAGGCCTTAAAAAAAGGAAAAGAAATAGAAGAAATAGAAGAGTAAAGTGCAGATGCGGGAAGATAAATGCCACCAAGTTCGTTGATTTCATTCTCTTTCCCTTTTAATTTCTCTGAATTCTCTCTCTCAACAATTTGTAATCAGGTGCGCTTTTTCTTCCTCTTCGTCGTCTTCTTCTTCTTCTTCTTTTATTTTAAGATCAAGGCTAGATACGTAAAACTTTACTTGTTATTTTTATTGCAGTTACTAATTGTGTCTATGTGGTCCTCTTGAATTTTATAATCGATTGCTACCATGTGAATGCCATAAGAATCTGATTGAGTTTTCTTTGCTACCTATCATCCTCCATGTTCATCTTTATAACATTTGAGTTATTCACTTCTTTTAATACATTTGGCATGTTTATCAGGATTCTTATTTTTTGCTTCTTTATGGTAGAAGCATGTCCATTACCTTTGTAACCATTTTTTGCTTGTATGATTTTATATCCCTAATCCTTCTTAACTTGTATAGGAGTTGTGTCCTTAACGTGGTATGCTTTTGTTGAATAAGTGGTTAAATTATGGTCTGTTGTATCATAGAAGATAACAATACTTTCGTACCATTAGCTATTGTGCTTTTGGACAATTTATAGTTTTGGCCTTATCGTAAGTAAAGGCCATTATTCTTCAACTACTGAAAGCATAGAAATAAAAAATTCCATTCCTCATTGAAGTCATTTTGAGTAATAGTAGTTTTGTTTTACTAGTAACATCCAATGATATCTTCAAGATTTAGAATAGTGCACTACTAAAATGAGTATTGAATAGCACTAATTGGATCATGAAAATGAGACGATATGTAGATTTTTTAGCTAATTACATTCACCCAGTAATTCATTGCCAACCAGTATTTGGATTGAAATTGCATTTGTTCTGGTGCATACCTTATTGATTATAGGATCTTTTGTCAATCTGTGTATGTTTGTGGTCCTTAAAGTTGGCTGAACTTAGATGCAGAAGGCATTACGATTTGACTATCAGCACTTTACACAACAACATTAATCTCAAGGCTTAGTACTAATATTGTTGATTAGTATAATATTCAATGATTGGTTGGATCAAGATGTAGGAAGCATAAAGAGTTCAAATACTATCACCTTACAAATCAGACCCAGTGCCTTTTTTTGGCGAGAGATTTATGTTGGCTTTGTTCCCAAAACTTAAAAATATATAACTGGTTTCATTTTTTTTTTCCTAAAAAGTAATAAAGGAACCCATTCTAATGCTCTCAAAGCTCACTACAATTATTGTTAATCAACATATTATTCAATGACTGGGGAATATTGGATGCAGGAAGCATAAAGAGTTTGAATACTAACACTTTATTAATCTTCTTGAGCAATCCTTCATGGTAAGTGCATTACAATGCTCAAATTTGATTTCTATTGATTCAAATTAAAATTAAATGTGCTTCATTTGAAGAAAGCTGCCAGTATTCGGGTCTGACTTGTGATATTGTGAATGCATATGTTTTTGTTGGGTTATGGACATATTTTGCTTTATTTAACTAGTTCTTTATAATTATCATGTCTTTGAATTTCAGTGTTATTTTTCCAACACGATTCTTCTGGGAAGGCTTGCCATCTAAACTTGCACCTTGGTGTAGCATGTAGTTCATATATCACAGGAGGAAAATGGATAAGAGTTGGATGTTCCTGGCTTATAGATGGTGTGATGAATATAGGAATGGACTAAAGAAATTTTTGAAAATGGCAAAACAGCACAAAGGTGATAAACCAAAGATTAGATGTCCATGCAGAAAATGTAGAAATGTGAAGTACTACTCTGTTCATGTTGTTGAGAATCATCTGTTATATAAGGGGATGGATAGTACTTATACATATTGGAAATTTCATGGGGAAACTCTGCCTAATGAAAATTCCAATGTTCATTCATGTCGTGATAATGAGCATGAAATTAATGCTAACAATGCAGAAGTAAATGATGCCGAAATGCAAGAAATTTTAGAAGACATCTATTGGGAGACCTTTAATGAAGAAGAATCAAACGGTGGGAGCAATGAGGAGGTATCTTTTACAAAAGAAGATGAATTGGAAAATTTTGATAGAATATTTAAAGATGCTAAGAGAGCCTTATATCCTAGTTGCAAAAAGTCTTCAATATTTCTTTTTGTTGTAAAATTGCTACATTTAAAGGTACTCAATCGATGGAGTAATAAATCTTTTACCATGCTTCTTCAACTATTAAAGGATTCCTACCCTGATGATAACTTGCTTTCATCCTCTTACTATGATTCAAGAAAATTATTGGGGGACATTGGGTTAGGATGTGACCCGATTCATGCATGCAAGTATGACTGTGTTCTCTTTCGGAAGGTATATGAAGGATTGAATCATTGTCCAAAATGCTTGCAGTCTAGATGGAAAATAAATGATGGCAAAGGTAAAAAAGTTCCTCAGAAGATTGTTTGCTACTTTCCTTTGTAGCCAAGACTGCAGAGACTATTTCTATCAAGAAAAATAGCATCTTATATGAGATGATGCAAGGAAAAATGAGTTGAAGAAATAAGGGTCTTAAGTCATCCAGTAGATGGTGAATCATGGAAAGAGTTTGACAAGAAATTTCCATGGTTTGCTGAAGATGGTCAAAATGTTCGTCTTGCATTGTCAAGTAATGGTTTCAACCCTTGTGTAACTCCTATAGTATATGGCTAGTGGTGCTCATAAACTATAATATGCCACCATGGATATCAAAAAGGGAGCCTTATTTCTTCTTGTCACTACACATGCTAGGTCGTCGGTCACCAAGAATGGATATTGATGTGTTTTTGCAAGCTTTAATTGATGAACTATTGGAATTGTTCAAAGGTGTTCGGACATATGATTCTATGATTGAACAAAGCTTCCTTTCTGCATGCAGCACTTATGTGGACTATAAGCGACTTTCCTGCTTATGGACACTTATCTGGTTGGGTGACCAAGGGAAAAATGGCATGCCCCTGCTGCAATGATGAAATAGATTACCAGTCATTGAGAAACAAGATTGGTTACTTAGGCCACCGTCAATGAAAGTTTAACTTTCTGCTCCTTATATCTTGATGGCATTGAGACAAAATTCAATGAACCAAATAGGTATTATGATGGAGAAAATCCAGCTCATGACAGGTTATCCATATTTTCCCATAAAATTTTCCAATTGGATTGCCTACGTGTGGCACTTTGACAAGGGATCAATATAATATGGTCCACTGGTATGTTCTTGACAACTGTGATGAATTGCAACCATTTATGCTGTAAGTAAATCTTTTTTCACCAATAATTTAGTTGAACAGTTTGAGAAATTAGTTTTTAATTATGCACGTGAACATGAGGAAGAGCTAGAAAGAAGAAATGATGCACCAGTACGAGTACAGAATTGGACAGCCATGGACAAGTCAGCCAAGGAAGATCTTTATGAACGTGTAGTGGTATGATACATTTAATTCATTTCATATCATTTACAATTTTCTAAACTTATTTTTGTAAATTTTGCAGGACACATTTTATTTGGATTGGACAAAGCCGCATGTTCAAGATGCTGTTAAGAATCAATTTGGACGACTATATGGAAATTTTAGGAGCAAATGTCACCAACATTACAAAAAGTATGGGGAGATGCAAATGCAAGGCCCAATCCTCCTGTCCACTTTCTTGAGAGAAGGAATAATTGGGTTTGGATCTGTGACAATATCTTTGACAATAAGGATTGGGAGATAAGTAAATATCTATGCACTACTTTTTGTTAAAATGGTTCATGCATTGAGAAGTAAGCTCTTGACAAGATTATACCTTGTACATTAGACTCGTTCAAGAACTAATGCACTAAATCGTGCAAATCTGGAGTGTGTGCACAAGTTGGGATCTAAGTCTTTTCCTCAAAAACGTCATGAAATAATAAACTCGTGTCCTATATTACCAATTTGCTGTGACTTTGGGGTCAGAAGTTCTTAAATCCAGTCAAAATGAAAATTTTCAAACATATTCATGTGTTCATATGTTGCTTATTTTGTTAGACCAATCTAGAGAGAAATGAGAAACCTGGTCTTATTGATTTGTTTGATATCGCATACAGAAATAGAAATGGATGGTCCTCCTGTCTTGCTAAAGAAAAAATATTTTAAGTTGAGAGCTTATACTATGGCAAAAATTTTATATCTTGCAGCAAGAAATGATTAATTTGAAAAATCAACCTATCTCTGAAAATGAGCCACCAATGTCTGAGGTTAAGATAGTTGAAAAAGTTTGCCGAAAAAATTTCAGTTTTATCTATGGGAAACCTCATGGAGTCAAACCTCCATCTC
Organism: Coffea eugenioides; assembly: GCF_003713205.1. Taxonomy (NCBI): domain Eukaryota; kingdom Viridiplantae; phylum Streptophyta; class Magnoliopsida; order Gentianales; family Rubiaceae; genus Coffea; species Coffea eugenioides. The sequence continues at coordinate 12,167 of NW_020863282.1, read as the reverse complement.
GAAGGTAGTATATTAGGGGAACCAATGGCAGCAACAATAGACAAATGGAGAGCATCATTGCTGAGCAAAAGTCACAACTGGAGGCTGCACATTCTAAAATTGAGGAACAACAAGCTCAACTTCAGTGCCTATAAGAGTTAATAGATTGGTTGATGGCAGAAGCGAAAAGCAGGACTATAGCTAATGCCAATAGCTAATTTTATAAATTAAGAAGGTAAGATATTCTAAATTTTGAATGCTGGTTAGTAGCTAAAATATCTAGTTGTATCATCATTCTTTCAAACAATTTTAGTTTATGATGTCACCAATTTATACTTCTATGCGATGATATCAATACGAATCTCAAATAATATGAATGCATAGAGGCTATCCTCTATTATTTCTGGTAATACACTATGACAAAATGATGAATGGATGTGATGCAAGCTATATGTGATTTTGGAAAGCAATATATGGGTAGCCAAATACATTAGAAGTTTTATTACTGAGAAATGTAGTTGAGGCACAATGGTTTTAGTAAAAATTTCATTATGTTTGGAGAATCTCTTACATTAAATATTTGTTTTGCAGGTTCATTTTGGAGATTTTGGATGGAAATAGACTGCGCAATCTGGAAGGGGCCATTTGAGCTTGAATTGTTTTTGTAGTTTGGCTTGTTTTGGATGTGGTAGAGCTAAGCTTATTTTTGTTTAAAAGGTGTAATGGTATGTGTTTTCCTTACTCCATGTGGCAATTTGTCTTCTTGATAGAAGTTTTGTAATTCAATTCTAAAAATGCTTGCAGTTAATTTTCTGCTTTGAATTGAATTTAACTTGTTAATATGTGATTTTTCTAGTGCAGGTTAACATTGAGAATTTGGAAATGGGTTGCAGTCTAGAAGGCATTGTGAAAGTGTTTAAAATGTTCAGGTGGCTTGGTTGGGATGCAGTAGGTGACAAGACCTTTTGGAAGCTAAAGTTTGTTTTAGAGGGTTGTTATAAACACTAGTTATTTTGGAAAAGCACGGCTGGTGTTCATATAGTTTTGGAAGTAATGACTTCAACTTTTGGTCATGGGTGCTGAATCATGATTAAATATCACACATCCCTTTTTCCATCCTAGTTTATGCTTGTAGTTTTTTTAAGTTTCAATTTTTGCATTTTATCTTTTTTATTAATCCATGTAATGAAAGTGGGAAAGTCTAAGAATATATAATAGAATTGCCCATGATTTTTGAAACTTGGAGATTCATATAGACCAAATACTTTAAACCAAGCACATTTGTAGGTTTTGAATTTTATATCGACCAGCAAAACAATGCAAGTATGGGAAGAGTGTTACACTTGGCTCATTAACTTTCACAACTCTATCGAAGAACTTCAAGTTTCATGAAATGGTTGTTATGTACTCCATTTGTTCGTAGTTGTTGTAATATTTTCACTTTATTGATGTTCCAAAATTTGAGTCACTATTTCATACATGTTTTTCAATCTTGTTATTTGAAAAAGCATTTTTTTTAATTTCAATACACATCTATCAAAAATATATTTTGAATTCAAAGGATATATATATATGAAAATTCATCAATGTCACCTCATCTAAACATAATGATTACCATGTCTTCATATAAACTTGGATTCCCAAAAAATGACTCTAATATTAAGTCGGAGGGAGAACTTTTGAATCTTGTCACTTAAACAAGGAGAAATAATATCACAAATAATATTAAATAATTAAATAATCTATATATGCATTGGTATTTGACAAAATTGGAATATAGTTCAAAGTCACACTTATTATGTTGGTATTAGAACAATTGGAGTGGTTTACAATTATTAATACTCAATGAAACTTCTAAAGTACTTTATTTCAATCAATTTTGTAATTGAGGAGAGATTAAGCCTATTACACAAGACTTTTTTCTTAATAAATGAATTGTATACTTTTGTAATACTTCAAGAATAAATGGATAGGCACTGTGAAGCACTTGTTACACGAAATTCTTTTTATAAACTGCAATTAAAATTTCATCACAGAAAAATGAGTTTAGCAAAATAACACATATAGTTCAAAGTCACAATTGTTGTACTGGTATCGGAATAATAAAAATGGAGCATTTTACAATTAGTAATACTCAATGAAACTTCTAAAGTACATTATTTCAATCAATTTTGTAATTGAGGAGAGATTAAGCCTATTACACAAGACTTTTTTCTTAACAAAAAAATTACATACTTTTGTAACAAATTCAAGAATAAATGGATAGGCACTGTGAAGCGCTTATTACACGAAATTCTTTTTATAAACTACAATCAAAAGTTCGTCATACAAATATGAGTTCAGCAAAATAACACATATAGTTCAAAGTCACAATACAAATAGATTTAAAAGTTGAGGAACTGGAATTACAAGTAATTTACTATGATTTTCATAGATTATACGACATCCATACGAATTTTTTTCTTTAGCCTCATATATAAAACTTTAGAATAGTTAAAATCACATCATGTAATTATTAGCACTTATATATAAGTGTTTTATACAGTTACTTGAAAAAAAATATTCATATATGAAATACATAAAACTTTTGAATTATACACATGGACATGTATTAGCACAGATATAATATAAATATTTACTGACTAGCACACTTGAAAGCATCCCTTTCATTCTATTTTATGCATAGCTAAGTTCTTTGAAGCTTAGCAAAGATATAAGAGTGAAGAATAATTTCAAGAAATGGCAATTACATATCACACAACAAACTTCTATCTAAAAATTAAATGCAAATTTATCAAACTTAGTTAATTCGTTGAAGCTGTTTATTGATAATATTTTCATTAGTTTCATTTTTCTCATACATGGTTTCTTTCAAATTATATACTTTTAATACGCAATATTCATTCTATATACTATATAATATACTCCAATTCTTAAAAACATTTAACTAAAACCATAGTTGTTAGGATCGTGATCTACGATCCTACGATCCGAATTATGGCTAACGATCCAAATCGTAAGTAGGATAAAAAATTAGCATTAAATTAACAAGATCAATAAGATCATGATCTAGATCATACGATCCTACGATTCTAATACGATACTACTATTTTTTAAAATATTAAGTAGCAATTTTAGTATTTTGACCATATCTTTGTGTAGAAAACTCGAAATTGAGTGTTGTTTGTTGCGTTGTAAACTATATTCAGAGGGCTTTAAATCCATGTAAATAACTCACCCCAATTTCAAACCTAGAAAATTTGATGAATCTTTAAATTTGACTCATATATTTTACTAAAGTGGATAGATGATCTTTGCTATAGGTTATCACATGGAGCTAGTGTTTTGTGTTTTTATTATAATAAATTAATATGGTTTAGAGTTTTTAGAAATGAATTAATATTTTTGCTGATTCTAAGTGGATAAGTGGTGGATTATAAATTTGAACCCAAAATACACTTTTTTAGCACAAAATTCTACTCTGAAAATTTTCTTTAATTATTTGCTTATTGTACGTATACCAATTTTTCTATCAATTAAAATATATTTGAAACATTTTATTATATATGTAATATTTACTTATCATATTATATAAAATAATGATGTAATAATCAATCACTAAATCATAGTTAAATAAATGTATTGTGTTTAACTATTTTATTAATAAAATGATTTATACACATATAAAGTCAACTTTTCCATGTATGTTGTTCCATAATTGAATTTGGATTAACAACAAGAAAAACAAGTTGTCTAGTCTAATCAAAATACATTTTGAATATATTATAAGTAGTCCCAAATTTCTATATATTTTTCAAACTGTCCCAAATACTTTATATATGACAATTATAACCTTAATTAACAAACTAATTATATTGATTGCACATGAATTACATTATTTGTTACTATATCTATGAATTGTGAACTTAAAAATTATAAATATGATTGCACATGTTTCGTTAGTTTCATTTTCTCATACATGATTTCTTTCAAATTATATACTTCTAATACTCAATATTCATTCTATATATTATATAATATACTCCAATTCTTAGAAACTTTTAACTACAACACTTAAATCAGAATTTAGGACACACGTTTTATTCCCTCCAAGAATTTTATTTTTCCCGCAACGTCCTTCTGTCAAAATTCAAAGGCTCATTAGAGGCTGAGGGATAATACTATTATATATACATAGAAGGCTAGTCCTCTCTTATCTCTCTCAATTGAGAAGCACGCATTTGTTCTTCTCTCAAGGGCCAAGATTGGTGGTTTTTACTCCAGAAATAGAAGAACAGATGCAGGAATTGCTAAACGGGAAAGAGACCTCTGAGGAATTACTGAAAAAGAAGACCCACCTCCTGTCCATCTCCTAAGAATTGCTAAACGTGAAGGAGCTTAGGTTTTATTGCTATCAGAAAATCTCAGAACAACTTCAATGCTTCATCCATTTGCTTCAAATGTTGTTAGATCTATATTTTGGTGCCATTTTGTAAGTCTTCATACCCTTCTTGTGTGTTTTTATTACCATTATTTGTGTTAGATTTCTAAGATTGCATTATTTTCCTCACAATTTTAGGAAAATTGAGTTCCAACCATGCTTCTGGACTCTGTGAAGATAACTTATGTGGGTTATGTATTTAAAATCAAAGATTGCATTTTTCGATTGGTTGACGTTTAAGCTAACAACCTCTGACTTTTGCATCTTGTTTCCTGGTCGGTTGAGGTTAACTTCTCTGCTTTTCCTAGTTGGTTTTAGCCCTTATTTTTATATGCAATCAGTAAAATTTCTCCATCTAATCTAATCTTCCCTTTTTGTGCAGCTTAATCAAGTTAGATTTAAAGAGCAGTAGTGCTGATATGGAGCCAAATCAAGGTAGTTCTATTGAATGCTGTCTGATCTAAATTTACCTACAAGTGTATAGAACAGGTCAGCCTTTGTGTACATACTTAGTGTTGGAGGCAAGAGGACTTAGGGGTGATTTCAGGATTCATAGAATCATAATACCGGCTTGCAATTTACTGAAGTTGAAGTTGCAGTTCCATTGTACTAGGAATTTCTGCATTTGAACTAAGCTTGGTCTATTTCAACATGCGCCATTTGGGTTTAGGTGCTTTTTGTGTACTGCAGTTCCCATTTTAGGTATTAATATTTTGTTTCTTTTGGATATATTCTCACTAATTTCAAGTATTGCGCAGTTTTTGATCTTCTCAATATGTAAAGTTGCGTAAGGAGGACTTTTGTATATACAAGGACTTGGAATCTGCATTTCCAAATAGTTTTTCCAATACGCTTTGTTGAACATCTTAGGCAGATTGGAATCAGAAAATTTATAGGGGAGGAAGATCAAGTAAAGCTCGTAGAGTACATTTTGCAGCATGTGATCCTTTGAAAAAGATGACTCTGTATAGAGTTATAGAACCTTTGAAGTCTTCATCAGAAGGTTGCAACAGCATTTTGTCATTCAAAAAATGTTCGATGGATTGCCAGATAGAGTTCCAAGATAATTGGACTGAATTCAGGAATCGGAAATACTGAGGTGACAAATATGTGTCCATATGACTAGTTTAACTCTCTCTCTGTTATATTTTTTTTCTGCTTCTCCTTTTTGTCTGGGGCATGATGGTGTTCTCTTGATGAAATCTTCTTTTGTAATGACTTATTGAAGTTGTGATTTCTTGGATGGTTAATGAGTTAAAAAAAAAATTTGGATTGCCAATTGATTTCAAGCACTTCCTATTGTATGGCTCAAGATGTTGAAAGAGCTGGATGTTGATGTATTACTTTGCTAGCAGTTATTTTTAGCTAACCAAAGCTTTTGTATGTTTTTTATTGAATGTTTATCGAAGTAGCAAAAGGGGGTTGTTGGCACCAAGTGATATTCCGCTGTCAAATACTAGGACTTATGAGTTTAAGTTTAATAAGCAGCTACGTTGGTCATGATTCATTAAAAAAAAAAATTTTTGCCAAACAATTTGATACTTATAAGAACCTGGAAAATGTACAACAGACACACGAGAAGCCAAATTGAATCTATTTACAGCTAAATTTTCTAATAAAACCCAGTAATTTGCTCAGAGAATTAAGATTAGCATGCTAAAATGGGATTAAAAATTGTTCACAACAACATTGGAGAGGAACGTTTTCCCACCGAACAGTTAGGTAAGAATCAATTTTCGCTTATTAGAGAGGAAACTTTCCTAGCCAAAAATATTTTACTGGTACACGGGGGATTGCAGATTTGTCAAAAGACTCCTTGCTAATTCTATACTATTGGTGAGGATGTGCTATTTTCCTAGCAAAACACCTTGACTATTTGCAAGGAACTACTGGTTTTTGTGGGGAGTTTTTGACTTTAATGGAGAGGAAAGTTTTTCTCGCCATAGTATTCGAGCTATTAGCGAGGAGGTCAACCCTGGCTATTGATCTGTTCCATTAGAGAGAAAGGCAGCAGCATCCTCGCTATTAACTTTTAGCGACGAGCATCTAGCAAGAAACTTGGCGAGGAAGCATTTTTCTCGCTGAAATTAATTGGCGAGGAAGTCAGAACTTTTGGTGTGGACTTTTGTTCCTCGCCAAATCCCTTTTTTGTTGTAGTGAGAGGATCCTACCTGTGGACCTCTTCTGGATGCAATTGCAATCAAGGAGATACTTCCTCTCAGATACTCTAAGGGTAAGTCCTCTTGCAAATTTGGAATTTTTTTTCCAATATTATCTGCCTCCCATATCTTTAAGCAGGTATGAGAAAGCTCGATATTGGCTAGTATAAGGAAAATATTAATGGCACACACTTATCTGTTAATGATACTCCTCTTGACTTTTCTAATGGCAGTTGTAAATTCAAAAAAAAAAACATGGCAATTTTTATCTGATTTACATGGAAAAAGGTTAAAAAAAAAGGTGACGTTCACAGAGAAAGGAGTGCCATTAACATTTATCCCAAAATAATTGTCTGAATTGTTGGGCAATGGTCGTAAGTTGATCACAACCCATCTGCCTTTTTGTTCTTTTTATTATTGACTGTTGATATTCGTTCACGAAGACACTATCTTTAAAATATAAATTTGTAGTTTCTTCTAAATATATAGTAAATGATAACCAATGCAATGTATATTTTATAATTCATAGAAAGCTCCTAATTTGCACTGAAACTATGCAGGTAACTTGGTCAAAAATGGTGATTTTTGATAAGAGTTTATTTTACGTATTTTTAGTGTGTTTTATTAGTTAATTTTGGTTTGATTATTTAGTTTTATAACTAAAATAACTACGGTTTTGGTAAAAAACTACATTTTATGTTAAAATGGCTAAACATTGCATTTTATTGATTTTTATTGTAAAAACTTCATATTTTGTAGGTTTAATGATTCAATCATCAAATGAAGTGCATTGAGAAGATATTTGGGTGATTGAAGATGGATTAAAGTGGTGAAAATAAAATATGAAGGGTAAAAGGAAAAATGCAATTTGAATCAAGAAAAAGTCAGCTTTGACAACTCAGACACATTTTCGTATTTTGACTATATTTGGAGCTACACAGATCGGATCAAGGTGATCTTGGTACCAATTTAAAGCTAAGAGATAGATCTACATTTGGTATGAAGACATCAAAGTCCAATTCAGCCGTTTTCATAGTTCAAAAGTTGAAATACCGAAATTCAAGTCAGCTGTCCAAAGTGGAAAACAGAGTTCTGACCAGTCTTTAGTATTTTGGTCATATCTCAGGCTACAAAGCTCCGATCTGGATGATTGTTAGAGCATTGGAAAGCTAACTCAAAGGGCTACAACTTTGGTGTTTTGTACAAAAGCCAGTTCAGCCTTTATGATAGAGAAAATCGCAGTTGAAGTAAGGACAAAGTGAATACGCGAGTACACAAAACGTGACTTGTAACCGCGTTTTGTGTAGGCGCGTTTTCTGGCCGCAATTCTGCAATTTGCTCAGTCAATTCTCTTATGTTCAAACTACTTTCCAGCTACAATCTGCAAGAGAATTCGGTGCATATGCCTCAGAAGACAAGAGGGCAATAAAGATGGCTTATTTTCAAGTCAAAAACATTTGTTATTGACTATCTTAACAATTTTAGATTTGAGAATCCTTAGAGCAGCAAATTTGGACTAGAGAGGAGCTTTTCATCAGCTTATATGCAGAGACATTTGGGAGATCTGAGGACATTGAAAATCATACGGGAGATACGGGAGAAGCTTGAAGAGTGCAGAAATGTAGTTCTTCCATTTCCTTAGTGTAGGATAGTGTAGTAAGTGTAGTTCATCCATTCTTGTATAATGGCTAGATTAGGATGAAAATGGAGATGAAGAAAGAGAAGTTGAAACTCAAGTGACATGGGTTATCTCTTCTCCAACTCTTTATCTTTTGCATTGGATTCTTAAATATAGTTAATATGCAAGTTCTGGAATTTATGTTATTTATGTGTCTCTAAAGTTTATGCCTAGGGTTTGGTTGAACTTTCTATAATTGTTAGTATTTATTATTTGGTTATTTGATTGCTATGATTTGAGCAAGTTATTTAGTACTTTAGCTCTTTAAATCATAATTAATCTGGTACCATTAATTGTGATTATCTAAGGTGTTATTTCTACAATGAAAATTGAGATTTAACATTAGTTCAAGAAGTGCTAAACATAGGGAGTACACTCACGAAAGTAGAGGTGCACCTATGTGATTTTTAGTGATTCATTTCATGTAATTTCACTGAAGAAATGAACTTGTAACTAATTTCATAACCACGAGAATAGGTATGGATTAGTTATAAGTATAATTGATTCACTACGAAAGTAGGATTCAAATGCATAAGGAAATTACACCATAATTAGCCTAGATGTAGTATTCAATAATCCAAATATAGCACTTGCATGAGTAGTTAGGGATACCATAACCTAAGGAACTTTCATTTGTCATTTTGTATAATTTCAGTAGGTTAAATTTGTTATAATTTATTGATAGTCTAAATAATAGAGAAGATTTAGTAATACCGGTAATTGTTCACTCTTCCTTGTGGGATCGACCCGATATATACCCTAAACTACTAGTTGATCTGTATACTTGCAGTGAACGGGTGTAATTCGGTATTTTTTAGCTTGCACGTATGTAAAATACCCGTCAAGTTTTTGGCGCCGTTGCCGGGGAAGATTTGGCAATATCGGTGTGAAGAGCAACTTTATTAGTTTAGACATTTTATTAGTTATAGTTTGATGTTATTTTCTGTTATTTTTGTGTTTTATGTGTGTATGTGTTTAATTACCTATTTTTCTTACTAATTTTGCTTTTGAGGTTGTTTAATAGCAATTTTAGGTGATGAGAAGGGTAGGTCAATTTGGAGGACAATGCTTGAGAAATGGAAGTTTGGCAATGGATGGTTACCAACTGCAAAGCTCCTTCAACAGAGGTAACCAAGAATTTACTGAATGTATGTCTTTTGAAGATGGTTTAAGGTGCTTAAAGGCTAAATTTGATGTTATGATGTTACAAGTTCAAATGGACACAATTAAGTATGAAATTGAGCAAGGGAGGAATGTTAATGCTTTTAATTCTTATCATGTGATTTGTGACTTGTGTGGAGGTTATCATGCTACTAATACATGTATGCAAGTACAAAATGTGGATTATTATTATGAATTAGAGCATTACAATCCTTGTTTTGATCAATATAGTGCTAATTGGAGCAATTCTCCTGCTTATGGTTGGGATAATCAATTTACTTATAGTAATTCTTCATATTTTTATGATTACCAATCTGAATGTGTCCAATATGAATCAAAACCATCTTGGGAGTTGGCAATAGAAAAAGTAGCTAATGATTCTAAGCCATCTTGGGAGTTAGCTATAAAAAAATTAGCTAATATGACTTTCGACCGTTTTGATAGGATTGAGAAAAGAATAGATGAATTAGCTTCTCACTTTGGTGGAATAAATGAGCAATTGAATGCATTGTGTGAGGTTATTTCTTCTAGTAAATTGCAAAATGATTCTAGCATGAATGGTGGGAATGTTGTATGTGAAAATGGGTTGCATTTTGATGAAAATGATGAATCTCAATTGTGTTTCAATGAGCAAATGTCCATTTCACATGATAATATCTTTGGAACTAACTTTGAGCCTCAAGAGGTGAGTTTTAATGACTCATTTTTCACCCCTCCTGAGGAGTGCATTGAAAGTATAGGTTCTAAGGGTATTGCTGCCCAAGATACTCTCATGGCATTTCATTTGGTAAGTTCTCAAGTGGTGCATATTCAAGGTAATATCTATGAAACACTTGAGATAGGTAAGTCACTTTTATTTCTCATATCATTAAAACATGTGACTTTTACTATAAAATCACCTTTTAATGATCCACCACGACCTAAAATGGTGGATTATTCTTTAACCAAGCCTCCTTGAAAAGTGAGGTTCAATAGTCGAGCCAACGACTATAAATAAAAGCGCTTATTGGGAGGCAACCCAATATTTTGGCTATTTATGTTATTTTGGTGTGATTTTATGTTTAAAGTATGTGTTTGAGTTATGTCGTTATTTTTCATTTATAGGTATTGGAAATGAAAGCAAAAGTGACCAAATGAGGTGAAAAAGGCGAAGTTTGATCAAGGAACTCAACCCCTCGATTTGTGTAGTTGTTGTTTTTGATTCGTTAGAAGGGGTTAAAATGCATATTTTGATCATTTTACATGTGCATGCATTGAGAATTTTAGCAAACAAATTATCTATGATGCATTTTGAAAATTTGGGGTATCATTTGTAATTATTCATAAGTTAAATTTCTGCTAAATTTCGCAGCAGAAAATGTGTTTTTCTAAAAAAACGCGCCAGTGAATCGCGTTTTCATAGAATCGCGTTTTCAATTCTGCGCCTATAATGAAGAAAACGCGCCTTAAAAACGCGACAGAAAGTCGCGTTTTCTACCAAGTCGCGTTTTCCAGTCTGATCAAAAATTGAAAATGTGCCTTTAGAAACGCGACATTAAGTCGCGTTTTTAAGCATAGCCGCGTTTTCGATCCTGCAAGATATGTGAAGAAACGCGACTTCACAAAACGCGGCTTGGTGGCGCGTTTTGATGAGTCACGCGCGTTTTGATGAGTCACGTTTTCAAAGCATTTTTTTTTTGAAAAAAAAAAAAAAATGCAGCTTCCTTGATTCTCTTTTTCTTCTTTTCCTCATATATTTTCTTGTACCTTGAGTTGCTTATTGTGTATTTTTTATAGGTACTGACGTGCGCGGAGTATACATATACAATTAAGCTCATCCTAATCAAGTTTTACATTTATAAACTCCTAAATACCCCACACGCGATTTATCGCAAGTATACGAATCGTGAGCTAGTATAGGGTATTAAGGGTCGATCCCACAAGGAAGATTGCAATTACCGGTACTACTTAAGCTTCTCTATTATTTAGACTATCAATGAATTATAACAAATTAAAACCTACTGAAATTATGCAAGAAAATAGCAAATAAAAGCTCCTTGGGTTGTGGTATCCCTAACTACTCATGCAAGTGCTATATTTGGATCATTAATTACTACATCTAGGCTAGTTATGGTGTAATTTCCTTATGCATTTGAATCATACTTTCGTAGTGAATCAATTATACTTATAACTAATCCATACCTATTCTCATGGTTATGAAATTAGCTACAAGTTCATTTCTTCAATGAAATTACATGAAATGAATCACTAAAAACCACATAGATGCACCTCTACTTTCGCACTTCTTGAACTAGTGTTAAATCTCAATTTCCATTGCAGGAATAACACCTTAGATAATCACAATTAATGGTACCAGATTAATCATGATTTAAAGAGCCAAAGTGCTAAATAACTTGCTCAAATCGTAGCAGTCAAATAACCAAACAATTAACACTAACAATCATAGAAAGTTCAACCAAACCCAAGGTATAAATTTTAGAAACACATAATGAACACAAAATCCAGAACTTGTATATTAACTAAACTTGGAATCAAATACAAAAGATAAAGAGTTTGGAAGGAATACAACCCTTGTCACATGAGCTTTCTTCCTTGCCTTCTTCATCCTCCATCTTCATCCTAATCTAGATAATAAACAAGAATGGAAAGCTACACTACTCTATACTAAGCTAAACTAACACTAGGGAGATGAAAGAGCTACATTTCTGCAACTTCAAGCTTCTCCCGTATGTCTCTCTATTTTTCTGCT
>NW_020863281.1:0-10680 GCF_003713205.1 Coffea eugenioides | reverse complement strand
TAAAACAGAAAAATCCCCAAAAATTATAAAATTTCACCAATTCAACCAAAACCAAGAAATAATCCATAAAGTTGCACCTTATACCACCACTAATCATCAATTAAGCATCACTAGAGGGAGGAGAGTGGTTCTTCACAACTCACCTTAGCCATACAAGAGATAGAGCAACAAATCACCTTAGCTTTCCAAACAACTCCACAAAACACCTCAGGACCACTTAGCAAAGAGATTTTATGGAATGATTTGGAGTTTTATTGGTTGGATTTGAAGATTGAGCAAGAAATAGAAGGAAGAAATTGAGAGCTTTTCTTTCTTTCTTGAGCAAGAACATTCGGCCAAGAAGCTTGCAAAATGAAGTGATTTTTGGGCCAATTTGAATTAAATGGTAAAGTCATGAATAGTAGTCAAACTCAAGACTTAATCTTATGGTGACACTTGTCACCTTTTGGTTCAAAACTTATCTTTTTGTCTCTCCAATACAAATATCTTAACACCTTGTAAAATAATATCACTTAATACAAAATTCCAACAAGTTGTCAAATATATAATGCGTTTACCGCACTAGCGGGTCCCACGTCCAAAATACGCTTTTAATTTCTCAAAAACTAACCGATACTAGAAAAATCATTTTAAAACTATATTTACTCATAAACTTTATCTGGGGAATTTTTCTAATAAAGAAAATTTAGAAAAGGCGGGCGATTAAATAAAATAAACCCTAGAAAATTAGAAAATTTTCGGGTTCTCACACTAATACTTTTCGGGGCGTCACAAACTCCCATCCTTAAAAGAATGTCGTCCTCGACATTCCATCTTGTACCAATCAAGTCGAGATATCCCGCAAGAATCACTAATATTGCAAACCAAACCCACAGTCCGGCATCCTAAACTTCAAGCTTAGGATACACTACAGAGATCTGAACCCTAAACTCTGATACCAACTGTGACGACCCCACCTCCCCCTAAGGCGAACCAGAGGGTTCGGCGGGCCGCCTGCCCAACTCTCGCCGGGACTCAGTCGTTCATTAAAGTTCTCAAATAAATTACAATATAAATCTCAAATATTACATCCAAGTCTCCAATAATTACGTGTCACAAATGCAGCGGAAACAATTCCCAAGCGGAAATAATTCCAAATCCAAACTGTACAGAATATAACAATTCCAACTAAGCCATCCAGTCACGTGAATAAGCACTACAAGCCTTCCTTCGCCACGAGCCCTGTGGAGGGGAATAAAATATTTTTGGGGTGAGTTAGAAGCTCAGCGAGTAACCAGTAAATCAGTAATCAAATCGGTTTAACAATAGTTCATTTCAATGATGTCATAAATCAAATATGTCATAAATCAAATGATAAATCCAGAAAAAATTACGACATTTACAAAACATTAAATATGGAGTATCAAGAATTCAAGAAACATTTACAATGGAAAGCGATAGTAACATTCATTAAAAGGATACGGGTGGCTCCCAACCCAATTCTTTTGTCGAGTTTGATCACTGGTTGACCCTTAAGATCCTGAGCTACACAGCTCACTTCTCTTGCCCAAGTCACGAGCAATAAATGCTCTAAAATATTTTTCAAGCAATAAATGCTCTGGTTCAAGCAATAAATGCTCTCAAGCAATAAATGCTCTGCAAATATTCACAAGCCATGAATGCTCTATAACAAATCATAAAAATCATATTTCACAGGTATTAATAGCAACTAATGGGGTTTAGATCGAGTGCGATAAAGTACACCCTCGCCTAAGTGCCCATTCATAGTAAACTCATTTTTGTATTGAGTTACACAGAAATCCTGATCACTCACATACAAGCACGCATGATATGCAAGAAAACAGTTCAAAAGTAACTTTGGAAACAGGTCAAAAGTAAATAAGACAAGAAAACAGTTCAAAAGTAACTTTGGAAACAGTTCAAAAGTAAATAATGCAAGAAATGTTTCACAAGTACTTTGGAAATAGTTTAGGGTCACTCACTTCCATGGCTCAGAAATCATCCATCATATATCATTGCCTTGCTCAAATCCAAGTCTTAGATCACAAACCCTATGCAAACAGGTCCCTTCAAAGTTCGGACAGCACTTCCCTTGAATTTACTAACTTTTCCAGCCATCATGGCTTCATTATTTTCTCATTCCAATCCCAAAGGTACACACACAACAACAAGTTCATCCAATAGCCATTCAGCAAACTCCACGTAGTACTAGTACAAGTCAAGCTAGGGAAAAGTCCGGAAATGAAAGTTAAGCTCAAAATCAGAAAAACTGTTTTGACGTCATTTTGCGATAATGGTACCAAACGCACTACGATGGTCGGATGAAGGTGAAAGACCCACCGTTTCGAAACTAAGAGATAGGGCTACAATATTACAGAAGGTCACTCAACCCAGTTTCGAGTGTAACCAGGTCAAAAATGCAAGATACTACACCAGAATCACAAAAATAGGTTCACAAAACGCATTCTAGCGGAAACATCATAAATCAGGGTCTCCAAGTCCAAATCCAAAAATTCCAAAACCAGCTGAAAGCTAAGAAAAAGGGCTAAATTTCATCAGAAGGCCTCAATAACCAATTCGGAATCAATTCCAGCCAAAACAACCAATTACAGGCGCAAGTCTTACATTCGGATAAAACCAGAACAGCAATAGTAATTTCGACTTTTCTCATTCTACATTACTCCGATTGACCTGAAATTTTGTAGGCACCTCTAAAATATCATTCCCTACAACTTTAATGTTTTAAGCCAAGGCCAATTCGGCCTCTATATATGAGATATAAATTCAGGCAGAATGTAATCATCATGAACCCTAACTTGTCAATTTTTCTTCCAAACAGAAATTGGTTGCAATTACTCACTCATACTTTTCGGGGCGTCACAAACTCCCATCCTTAAAAGAATGTCGTCCTCGACATTCCATCTTGTACCAATCAAGTCGAGATATCCCGCAAGAATCACTAATATTGCAAACCAAACCCACAGTCCGGCATCCTAAACTTCAAGCCTAGGATACACTACAGAGATCTGAAACCTAAGCTCTGATACCAACAGTGACGACCCCAGCTCCCCCTAAGGCGAACCAGAGGGTTCGGCGGGCCGCCTGCCCAACTCTCGCCGGGACTCAGTCGTTCACTAAAGTCCTCAAATAAATTACAATATAAATCTGAAATATTACATCCAAGTCTCCAATAATTACGTGTCACAAATGCAGCGGAAACAATTCCCAAGCGGAAATAATTCCAAATCCAAACTGTACAGAATATAACAATTCCAACTAAGCCATCCAGTCACGTGAATAAGCACTACAAGCCTTCCTTCGCCACGAGCCCTGTGGAGGGGAATAAAATATTTTTGGGGTGAGCTAGAAGCTCAGCGAGTAACCAGTAAAATCAGTAATCAAATCGGTTTAACAATAGTTCATTTCAATGATGTCATAAATCAAATATGTCATAAATCAAATGATAAATCCAAAAAAAATTACGACATTTACAAAACATTAAATATGGAGTATCAAGAATTCAAGAAACATTTACAATGGAAAGCGATAGTAACATTCATTAAAAGGATACGGGTGGCTCCCAAGCCAATTCTTTTGTCGAGTTTGATCACTGGTTGACCCTTAAGATCCTGAGCTACACAGCTCACTTCTCTTGCCCAAGTCACGAGCAATAAATGCTCTAAAATATTTTTCAAGCAATAAATGCTCTGGTTCAAGCAATAAATGCTCTGCAAATATTCACAAGCCATGAATGCTCTATAACAAATCATAAAAATCATATTTCACAGGTATTAATAGCAACTAATGGGGTTTAGATCGAGTGCGATAAAATACACCCTCGCCTAAGTGCCCATTCATAGTAAACTCATTTTTGTATTGAGTTACACAGAAATCCTGATCAGTCACATACAAGCACGCATGATATGCAAGAAAACGGTTCAAAAGTAACTTTGGAAACAGGTCAAAAGTAAATAAGACAAGAAAACAGTTCAAAAGTAAATAATGCAGGAAACGGTTCATAATTAACTTTAGAAATAGTTTGAAGTCACTCACTTCCATGGCTCAGAAATCATCCATCATATATCATTGCCTTGCTCAAATCCAAGTCTTAGATCACAAACCCTATGCAAACAGGTGCCTTCAAAGTTCGGACAGCACTTCCCTTGAATTTACTAACTTTTCCAGCCATCATGGCTTCATTATTTCCTCATTCCAATCCCAAAGGTACACACACAACAACAAGTTCATCCAATAGCCATTCAGCAAGCTCCACGTAGTACTAGTACAAGTCAAGCTAGGGAAAAGTCCGGAAATGAAAGTTAAGCTCAAAACCAGAAAAACTGTTTTGACGTCATTTTGCGGTAATGGTACCAAACGCACTACGATGGTCGGATGAAGGTGAAAGACCCACCGTTTCGAAACTAAGAAATAGGGCTACAATATTACAGAAGGTCACTCAACCCAGTTTCGAGTGTAACCAGGTCAAAAATGCAAGATACTACACCAGAATCACAAAAATAGGTTCACAAAACGCATTCTAGCGGAAACATCATAAATCAGGGTCTACAAGTCCAAATCCAGAAATTCCAAAACCAGCTGAAAGCTAAGAAACAGGGATAAATTTCATCAGAAGGCCTCAACAACCAATTCGGAATCAATTCCAGCCAAAACAACCAATTACAGGCGCAAGTCTTACATTCGGATAAAACCAGAACAGCAATAGTAATTTCGACTTTTCTCATTCTACATTACTCCGATTGACCTGAAATTTTATAGGCACCTCTAAAATGTCATTCCCTACAACTTTAATGTTTTAAGCCAAGGCCAATTCGGCCTCTATATATGAGATATAAATTCGGGCAGAATGTAATCATCATGAACCCTAACTTGTCAATTTTTCTTCCAAACAGAAATTGGTTGCAATTACTCACTTTTTCCACCTCATAGAGTCCTCAAGCATCATTTCCAATCATCATACATGACCACATAATCATACTCATATTAAAACAGAAAAATCTCCAAAAATTATAAAACTTCACCAATTCAACCAAAACCAAGAAATAATCCATAAAGTTGCACCTTATACCACCACTAATCATCAATTAAGCATCACAAGAGGGAGGAGAGTGGTTCTTCACAACTCAGCTTAGCCATACAAGAGATAGAGCAACAAATCACCTTAGCTTTCCAAACAACTCCACAATACACCTCAAGACCACTTAGCAAAGAGATTTTATGGAATGATTTGGAGTTTTATTGGTTGGATTTGAAGATTGGGCAAGAAATAAAAGGAAGAAATTGAGCGCTTTTCTTTCTTTCTTGAGCAAGAACATTCGGCCAAGAAGCTTGCAAAATGAAGTGATTTTTGGGCCAATTTGAATTAAATGGTAAAGTTATGAATAGTAGTCAAACTCAAGACTTAATCTTATGGTGACACTTGTCACCTTTTGGTTCAAAACTTATCTTTTTGTCTCTCCAATACAAATATCTTAACACCTTGTAAAATAATATCACTTAATACAAAATTTCAACAAGTTGTCAAAAATATAATGCATTTACCGCACTAGCGGGTCCCACGTCCAAAATACGCTTTTAATTTCTCAAAAACTAACCGATACTAGAAAAATCATTTTAAAACTATATTTACTCATAAACTTTATCTGGGTAATTTTTCTAATAAAGAAAATGTAGAAAAGGCGGGCGATTAAATAAAATAAACCCTAGAAAATTAAAAAATTTTCGGGTTCTCACACTCATACTTTTCGGGGCGTCACAAACTCCCATCCATAAAAGAATGTCGTCCTCGACATTCCATCTTGTACCAATCAAGTCGAGATATCCCGCAAGAATCACTAATATTGCAAACCAAACCCACAGTCCGGCATCCTAAACTTCAAGCCTAGGATACACTATAGAGATCTGAAGCCTAAGCTCTGATACCAACTGTGACGACCCCACCTCCCCCTAAGGCGAACCAGAGGGTTCGGCGGGCCGCCTGCCCAACTCTCGCCGGGACTCAATCGTTCACTAAAGTCCTCAAATAAATTACAATATAAATCTCAAATATTACATCCAAGTCTCCAATAATTACGTGTCACAAATGCAGCGGAAACAATTCCCAAGCGGAAATAATTCCAAATCCAAACTGTACAGAATATAACAATTCCAACTAAGCCATCCAGTCACGTGAATAAGCACTACAAGCCTTCCTTCGCCACGAGCCCTGTGGAGGGGAATAAAATATTTTTGGGGTGAGTTAGAAGCTCAGCGAGTAACCAGTAAAATCAGTAATCAAATCGGTTTAACAATAGTTCATTTCAATGATGTCATAAATCAAATATGTCATAAATCAAATGATAAATCCAGAAAAAATTACGACATTTACAAAACATTAAATATGGAGTATCAAGAATTCAAGAAACATTTACAATGGAAAGCGATAGTAACATTCATTAAAAGGATACGGGTGGCTCCCAAGCCAATTCTTTTGTCGAGTTTGATCACTGGTTGACCCTTAAGATCCTGAGCTACACAGCTCACTTCTCTTGCCCAAGTCACGAGCAATAAATGCTATAAAATATTTTTCAAGCAATAAATGCTCTCAAGCAATAAATGCTCTGGTTCAAGCAATAAATGCTCTGGTTCAAGCAATAAATGCTCTCAAGCAATAAATGCTCTGGTTCAAGCAATAAATGCTCTCAAGCAATAAATGCTCTGCAAATATTCACAAGCCATGAATGCTCTATAACAAATCATAAAAATCATATTTCACAGGTATTAATAGCAACTAATGGGGTTTAGATCGAGTGCGATAAAATACACCCTCGCCTAAGTACCCATTCATAGTAAACTCATTTTTGTATTGAGTTACACAGAAATCCTGATCAGTCACATACAAGCACACATGATATGCAAGAAAACGGTTCAAAAGTAACTTTGGAAACAGGTCAAAAGTAAATAAGACAAGAAAACAGTTCAAAAGTAACTTTGTAAATAATGCAGGAAACGGTTCATAATTAACTTTAGAAATAGTTTGAAGTCACTCACTTCCATGGCTCAGAAATCATCCATCATATATCATTGCCTTGCTCAAATCCAAGTCTTAGATCACAAACCCTATGCAAACAGGTCCCTTCAAAGTTCGGACAGCACTTCCCTTGAATTTACTAACTTTTCCAGCCATCATGGCTTCATTATTTCCTCATTCCAATCCCAAAGGTACACACACAACAACAAGTTCATCCAATAGCCATTGAGCAAGCTCCACGTAGTACTAGTACAAGTCAAGCTAGGGAAAAGTCCGGAAATGAAAGTTAAGCTCAAAACCAGAAAAACTGTTTTGACGTCATTTTGCGGTAATGGTACCAAACGCACTACGATGGTCGGATGAAGGTGAAAGACCCACCGTTTCGAAACTAAGAAATAGGGCTACAATATTACAGAAGGTCACTCAACCCAGTTTCGAGTGTAACCAGGTCAAAAATGCAAGATACTACACCAGAATCACAAAAATAGGTTCACAAAACGCATTCTAGCGGAAACATCATAAATCAGGGTCTACAAGTCCAAATCCAGAAATTCCAAAACCAGCTGAAAGCTAAGAAACAGGGATAAATTTCATCAGAAGGCCTCAACAACCAATTCGGAATCAATTCCAGCCAAAACAACCAATTACAGGCGCAAGTCTTACATTCGGATAAAACCAGAACAGCAATAGTAATTTCGACTTTTCTCATTCTACATTACTCCGATTGACCTGAAATTTTATAGGCACCTCTAAAATGTCATTCCCTACAACTTTAATGTTTTAAGCCAAGGCCAATTCGGCCTCTATATATGAGATATAAATTCGGGCAGAATGTAATCATCATGAACCCTAACTTGTCAATTTTTCTTCCAAACAGAAATTGGTTGCAATTACTCACTTTTTCCACCTCATAGAGTCCTCAAGCATCATTTCCAATCATCATACATGACCACATAATCATACTCATATTAAAACAGAAAAATCTCCAAAAATTATAAAACTTCACCAATTCAACCAAAACCAAGAAATAATCCATAAAGTTGCACCTTATACCACCACTAATCATCAATTAAGCATCACAAGAGGGAGGAGAGTGGTTCTTCCCAACTCACCTTAGCCATACAAGAGATAGAGCAACAAATCACCTTAGCTTTCCAAACAACTCTACAAAACACCTCAAGACCACTTAGCAAAGAGATTTTATGGAATGATTTGGAGTTTTATTGGTTGGATTTGAAGATTGAACAAGAAATAGAAGGAAGAAATTGAGAGCTTTTCTTTCTTTATTGAGCAAGAACATTCGGCCAAGAAGCTTGTAAAATGAAGTGATTTTTGGGCCAATTTGAATTAAATGGTAAAGTTATGAATAGTAGTCAAACTCAAGACTTAATCTTATGGTGACACTTGTCACCTTTTGGTTCAAAAACTTATCTTTTTGTCTCTCCAATACAAATATCTTAACACCTTGTAAAATAATATCACTTAATACAAAATTTCAACAAGTTGTCAAAAATATAATGCATTTACCGCACTAGCGGGTCCCACGTCCAAAATACGCTTTTAATTTCTCAAAAACTAACCGATACTAGAAAAATCATTTTAAAACTATATTTACTCATAAACTTTATCTGGGTAATTTTTCTAATAAAGAAAATGTAGAAAAGGCGGGCGATTAAATAAAATAAACCCTAGAAAATTAAAAAAATTTCGGGTTCTCACACTCATACTTTTCGGGGCGTCACAAACTCCCATCCTTAAAAGAATGTCGTCCTCGACATTCCATCTTGTACCAATTAAGTCGAGATATCCCGCAAGAATCACTAATATTGCAAACCAAACCCACAGTCCGGCATCCTAAACTTCAAGCCTAGGATACACTACAGAGATCTGAAGCCTAAGCTCTGATACCAACTGTGACGACCCCACCTCCCCCTAAGGCGAACCAGAGGGATCGGCGGGCCGCCTGCCCAGCTCTCGCCGGGACTCAGTCGTTCACTAAAGTCCTCAAATAAATTACAATATAAATCTCAAATATTACATCCAAGTCTCCAATAATTACGTGTCACAAATGCAGCGGAAACAATTCCCAAGCGGAAATAATTCCAAATCCAAACTGTACAGAATATAACAATTCCAACTAAGCCATCCAGTCACGTGAATAAGCACTACAAGCCTTCCTTCGCCACGAGCCCTGTGGAGGGGAATAAAATATTTTTGGGGTGAGCTAGAAGCTCAGCGAGTAACCAGTAAAATCAGTAATCAAATCGGTTTAACAATAGTTCATTTCAATGATGTCATAAATCAAATATGTCATAAATCAAATGATAAATCCAGAAAAAATTACGACATTTACAAAACATTAAATATGGAGTATCAAGAATTCAAGAAACATTTACAATGAAAAGCGATAGTAACATTCATTAAAAGGATACGGGTGGCTTCCAAGCCAATTCTTTTGTCGAGTTTGATCACTGGTTGACCCTTAAGATCCTGAGCTACACAGCTCACTTCTCTTGCCCAAGTCACGAGCAATAAATGCTCTAAAATATTTTTCAAGCAATAAATGCTCTGGTTCAAGCAATAAATGCTCTCAAGCAATAAATGCTCTGGTTCAAGCAATAAATGCTCTCAAGCACTAAATGCTCTGCAAATATTCACAAGCCATGAATGCTCTATAACAAATCATAAAAATCATATTTCACAGGTATTAATAGCAACTAATGGGGTTTAGATCCAGTGCGATAAAATACACCCTCGCCTAAGTGCCCATTCATAGTAAACTCATTTTTGTATTGAGTTACACAGAAATCCTGATCAGTCACATACAAGCACGCATGATATGCAAGAAAACGGTTCAAAAGTAACTTTGGAAACAGGTCAAAAGTAAATAAGACAAGAAAACAGTTCAAAAGTAACTTTGAAAACAGTTCAAAAGTAAATAATGCAGGAAACGGTTCATAATTAACTTTAGAAATAGTTTGAAGTCACTCACTTCCATGGCTCAGAAATCATCCATCATATATCATTGCCTTGCTCAAATCCAAGTCTTAGATCACAAACCGTATGCAAACAGGTCCCTTCAAAGTTCGGACAGCACTTCCCTTGAATTTACTAACTTTTCCAGCCATCATGGCTTCATTATTTTCTCATTCCAATCCCAAAGGTACACACACAACAACAAGTTCATCCAATAGCCATTCAGCAAGCTCCACGTAGTACTAGTACAAGTCAAGCTAGGGAAAAGTCCGGAAATGAAAGTTAAGTTCAAAATCAGAAAAACTGTTTTGACGTCATTTTGCGGTAATGGTACCAAACGCACTACGATGGTCGGATGAAGGTGAAAGACCCACCGTTTCGAAACTAAGAGATAGGGCTACAATATTACAGAAGGTCACTCAACCCAGTTTCGAGTGTAACCAGGTCAAAAATGCAAGATACTACACCAGAATCACAAAAATAGGTTCACAAAATGCATTCTAGCGGAAACATCATAAATCAGGGTCTCCAAGTCCAAATCCAAAAATTCCAAAACCAGCTGAAAGCTAAGAAACAGGGCTAAATTTCATCAGAAGGCCTCAACAACCAATTCGACTTTTCTCATTCTAACATTACTCCGATTGACCTGAAATTTTGTAGGCCCCTCTAAAATGTCA